>NC_134487.1:91527518-91542518 GCF_040206685.1 Ascaphus truei | reverse complement strand
GGGAAAAAGAAACACCTTCTTGACTCCAAGAATTGGCAGTCGGATTAATCCCTGGATCAACATCCTTCCCATGTTTACTTATCTGGTATATCCCTGTATACATTTCCTTTCTAAAAAGACTTACAACCTTTTTTGGAACAAATCTATTGTATCTGCCATCATAGTTTCCATGGGTAAAAAAAATTCCACATTTGAAAAGCCCTTACTGTAAAGAACCCTTTCCTTTGTTGCTGGTGAAATCTCCTTTCCTTCAATCTTAAGGGATGGCCCTGAGTCCTTTCTACTGCCCTTGGGATGAATAGTTCTTTTGAAAGCTCCTTGTATTGTCCCCAAATATATTTGTATATACTGTAGTTATCATATCCCCTCTTAGACCCCTCTTTTCTAATGTAAATAAATCTAATTTAGCTAGCCTCTCCTCATAAGTTAGAATGTCCATCCCCTTTATTAATCTGGTGGCTCTTCTCTGCACTCTCTCTAGTTCCAGAATGTCGTTTCTAAGGAGTGGTGCCCAAAATTGTACTCCATATTCAAGGTGTGGTGTTACTAATGATTTGTAAAGGGGCATAATTATGTTTACTTCCCTTCCACCCATTGACCGTTTAATGCAAAATAAGATCTTGTTTGCCTTTGCAGCTACTGCATGACTTTGGGTACTATTGCAAAGCCTGCTTTCTACAAGCACTCCTAAATCCTTCTCCAACAAGGATTCCCCCAATTTATTCCATTTTAATTTGTAAGTCGCCTGTTATTTTTGCATCCCAAATGCATAACCTTACATTTATCTGTATTAAACCTCATCTGCCATTTACCTGACCAAGTTTCCAGTCTCTCCAAGTCCTTGTGCAGAGAAATTACATCCTGCTCTGATTCTACTACCTTACAAAATTTAGTATCATCAGCAAAGATGGAGACTTTGCTCTCGATACCAACCTCAAGGTCATTAATAAACAAGTTAAAAAGCAAGGGTCCCAGTACCGATCCCTGAGGTACTCCACTCATGATTTTAACCCAACCTGAAAAAGTTCCATTTATGACAACCCTCTGTTGTTTATACTTTAACCAGTTTTCAATCCAGGTGCATATATTATTACTGAGTCCAATTTGCTTTATTTTGTACACCAACCTCGTGTGTGGAACCGTATCAAAAGCCTTTGCAAAATCTAAGTAGACCACATCATCTGCATTACCCTGGTCTAAATTCCTACTTGCTTCCGCGAAGAAACAAATCCATGCTGACTATTACTATTAATTTTGTTTTCCATTATGTATTCCTGAATATTATCCCGTATTAAACCTTCAAGTAGTTTCCCCACTATTGAAGTCAGGTCAGTTACAGGTCTGTAATTCCCCGGTTGTGATCTAGCTCCCTTTTTAAATATTGGCACCACATCTGCTTTACGCCAATCTTGTGGTACTGAGCCTGTGGAAATGGAGTCCTTGAATATTAAATGTAATGGTTTGGCTATTACTGAACTTAACTCCTTGAGAACTCTTGGGTGTATGCCATTGGGGCCAGGTGCCTTATTAACTTTACATTTTTCAAGCCACCTATGAACTTCTTCCGCAGTTAACCAATTGTTCATTAATATGGAAGTTGTGGCTTCCTCATGCGGCACTGAAATTGATTCTTCCCTGGTAAACACAGAGGCAAAGAATTTGTTTAATACCTCTGCTTTTTCCTTATCTCCAACAATCTGCCTGCCCATCTCACACTGAAAGGGTCCTATGTTTTCTTTTCTCCTTGTTTGTTATTAAGGTACTTTATGTTATTAAGAACTTTTTAGGGTTGATCTTACTTTCTATCGTAATCCTTTTTTCATTATCCATTTTTGCTCATTTGATTGTTCTTTTGCAATTTTTGTTACATTCCTTATAATTCTGATATGATGTCTCCGTCCCTTCTGACTTAAAGAATCTAAACGCCTTCCTCTTCTTGTCCTTTTCCTCCCCTACCTGTTTATTTAGCCACATTGGTTTTGACTTAATTCTTTTATACATATTACCCAAGGGTATACACTGATAAGTGTGCTTTTCTAATAATGTTTTAAAGACTTCCCATTTATCTTCTAAATTTTTCCCTGCAAAAACATCATCCCAATGTATTACTTGTAGATTAGTCCTTAGTTTATTCAAATCTGCCTTTCTAAAGTTTAAGGTCTTTGTTGAACCCAAGTAATCTGTTTTTTGATAATTTATTTCACATGAGACCATGTTATGATCACTGTTACCCAAATGTTCCAGTACTTGAATATTTGCTATTACTGTATTACTTCTAAATTGTTTGATATTACCAAATCCAGTATTGCCCCTCTCCTGTTTGGTTCCTCAATAATTTGGGTCATATAATGGTCTTTAAGCACACCCCAAAACCTGTTTCCTTTTGTTATAATGCTAATCTCATTGCCCCAAGTCTATGTCTGGATAATTAAAATCACCCATTATGCAAACATGACCTAGTTTTGATGCCTTCTCCATTTGCAAAAGTATTTTAGCTTCCTCAATCTCACAGATATTTGGTGGTTTATAGCATATCCCTACAAACATTTTCTTTATACTTTTACCTCCACTGCTAATTTCTATACACAAGGTCTCTACATTTTCATCATTCCCTTCATAAACATCTTCCCTTATTATAGGCTTTAGATTCGGTTTAACATATAAACATACTCCACCTCCTCTATTTGTTCGATCCTTCCGAAAAAGGGAACAACCCTCTAAATTAACTGCCCAGAGATGAGTTTCATCCCACCATGTTTCAGTAATGCCTATGATATCATACTGCTTCCTTGCAGCTATTAATTCAAGCTCCCCCATTCTATCTGTCAGGCTTCTTGCATTAGCAAGCATGCATTTAAGTTTTTTTCTGCCAGTACTATTATCTTATCTGCTCCTTTCTTTCTGTGCCAACTTGGTTTAGTCTTTAGAAGTTTTCTAGTATTATCTGTATTTACTATGGGTGTCTCACTGCTTGTCAAACTCTCACTTGTTCCCTCATCTATTCTATTTAGTTTATATGTTTCATTCCCCTCCCCCTAATCACAATTTTTCCTTCATAAAGCTACGGGCATTTTATTTCTGTTTTTTTTTATTATTTCACTGATTCGCGGATAGCATACATGCTTAATTTATTTAACCCTTTGGGCACTTTAACAAAAGACAAAAAGCCTCAGTGTTACATTCAATATGACAAATTATATAATTAATTCTTCTGTTTTTCTTTTCATAAGGAGGGTCATTTATTTAAATTCTTTGGCCAAAGCATTTTAAGCCTGCAATCCACACCACGGTATCCCCTTTTAACACTACTGCACCTGCAAAAAGCTCTCCTAACCTCTCTAATTGAGGGAGAACTGTCTTAATAGACTGGTCTTTCACAGGTGTATAGCCACAACTACCATTTAAAAGGTTGAATAAGTGAGCTTAAAATCAGGGAGAGGAAGTCACAAACCTCAACATTGTTTACTAACACACACACACACACACACACACACACACACACACACACACACACACACACACACACACACACACACACACACACACACACACACACACACACACACACACACCTCGTGTAATATAAAAGACAAAAGACAAGTCGGTGTTACATCTAATATGACAAATTATAAAGTTAAATACATATCTGTTTTTCTTTTCATAAGCGAGGATTATTTAGCTAAATTCTGTACTTGCAGGTACAGTAGTGTTGGGGCTTGCAAAAAGAGGGGATACCTGGGTGTGGGTTGCAGGCTTAAAATGCTTTGGCTAAAGAATGTAACTAAATGACCCATACTTATGAAAAGTAAAACAGATAAGTATTTAACTATAATATTTGTCATTAAATGTAGCACATTTGTCACAATGACAGTAGCACTCCGATCTATATGGTGTGGTGGGTTTGGGTTTTGAGCTTGTAGGGACTGTGTGTCACATTTCACAATGTTTAGTTCATAAGACAATAAGAAATATTATACATTTAGTGTTGCTACCTGCTAAATTGATGTTTACCTTGACTGGGTTAGCAGGCTGGAATCTTCTTTTTTGGTGCAAAAGTTGCAACTAAATTAAAAACTTAGGATCAAAATGTAAAATGTCACTATTAAATTGCCAGCCAATTTGGGAGGAGCGCAGGGTTTCAGCATCAAAAGAAACCTGCTAAATAGCCCCTGAATCGGATATTTTCGGCAACTGAAGAAAGGTGCATCAACGTTGAATGGAATAATGAACACACAGACTGACTGCAACGTCTGCATTCATCGCCAATAAGAATGGAGGTAAATATAACATAATGGTCTTAGATGGGGAATCACTGTGACATTGCCATCTCTTCGGAAGAGCAAGAGAGTAGTATGCTACTGACAGCTAAATGGTCTGTGAGACATAGCACAAGCAGGGGCATCATCATTGAATACAGAAAGGGCTGCTCTGTGGGGGATAGTCTGAAAAACAACAAGCTGGCAGCTGGGCACGTTCTGTTGGCTTCTTAACTACGGCATAGTTTGCGGCTGAATGTATTAGGCTGGGAGACAAAGGGAAAATCCTTATGGAATTTAAAAAAATAACAGCTTAGTTGCATCTATTGGACGATATATACATGTTTAACCAATTAATTGCCAGAAGGACCTCTTAACACCTTGCTAAGCACATAGATTGCAAATTGCTCCTATATGGAAAAATCAGAAGAAAATGAAATAATTACTCATTACGCACGACTCTTTTTATGGTAAACCTGAAGCTCCGGTGGCCGTGTAACCACAGTCTGAATTTTGAGTGACAGGAGGAACGCTGGGCACAAGACAACTTATTTAAAAACCGGATGCACAGTGGCCTCAGCAAGCAGCTACAGCTAGCAAAAGGGGCTGAAAATCACCATAATTCCTGTGGTGAGAAATCAAGGACATTAAAAAAAAAAGTGCCTGTGCAAAATAGAGCAGAAAATGCATATTACTATCAAATGCAACTGCATTGCACTCTTGGCCATGTTTTGCAGCAGACAGCTGCTTAGCGCAGAACACTGTGAAGTCACCTCTGAGTAACCTCCAAAAGTTTATAAAGTTGGAGGGGGGACAGATATATTGTACCCATCACCCCAGTGGTCACCACCCAAGACTGGAAGGGACCAGCAGAAAGGAGAGAGCGTCCTTAACATACCGAACAGTCCTTCTAAAATGGCTAAGTCTCACCAATGAGTCAAGAGCCAACTCAGGGGGGGAAAAAAGACTTACAGGGAGGATTGGCTAAAGCTGGCATATCCGCTGCTAACAAATGCTACCACGTACTCAAATGGCAGCAATAGCTTCAAGATGTGCCAGGAAGGATAGAAAGGGGAAAACAAAATAATGGAGGAGTTCAGGTTTACTACGTAACATGAAAAGGAAATATCTGCTCCTTTCATTAGAAAGATATAAAGCCCGCGGAATGGCAAAATCTTCTTTGCTTGTTGTCCAGACTAATTATCCATAATGAGTTTGAGAGCTCAGCTATACAACCCGATCATCCTACCAAGGGTTAGAGACCTGTAACTTATTCCACACCACTCACATGAACCTGCTGTGCACACAGTACACAGTACACAGTACACAGTACACACACACGCTTCCTTGCAAACAAATGAATGCACTGCAGTTGTGTCTTCTACTCAGCATTCAGACACTGTTCGCGTGAAATCAACAAGCTGCTCTCATCACATACTGTACTTGCCTTTAGTTCTCGGTGTCTTGATTCATGAAACAAGAAATCCAAAGCAGAGAAGGATTCATGCTGCTACATTAATGCTCTTAAGGCTCCAGGAGAGAACATTCCTATGCAGGCTGCATTTGCTAATCCCATGATCGGGGGGTAGTTTCATATGGAAGCATTGCACGGGGAAGAGAATTTAAAGCCTTGGTTCTGCGTGATCAGGGCTGAGAGGCTACTCTCCAGACGCCAAGCTTCCCTGCTCTGCTCTCCCGGCTCCTCCCACCTGAAATACGTAGACTTCTTCCCTGCTCACATTTCCTTCCCAGTGCTCCCAGCAGCTGAATCTGCCTTGCCAGGAGCTTAGTGGGGCAAGTGGTCACCACCCTCTCTACTTGTGAAGCGAGATTCGTGCATGTGTGGGAGACCACGCATCTACCCTTGAAAATTAACATGCTGCCCCATACTAATCCTATTAGCCCCAGGAACAGGCAGTTTAATTTTTTATTATTATTACGTAATTCTCAAAGCCTTCTGGGCAAACTAAAGCAGCAGAACAGGTTCATTTTCTCTTGTGCCATGGGGTAGCCTTATTGTATCATGAAAAAAGAAGAACCCCAAAAAGTGTTGCACACTAGTAAATAGTGGACACAATCACAATGGTCGGTGAAGACTACAAATGAGCTTTTAGTAAGTAATAGAAGTATACTAAAATAAATGCCTATGTAAGAGAAGCACATACTTAAAGCATTCCTATCAGTGAAAAGGACGAGACTATTAAAGCTGCAGACCAAGCAATATCCTACATGTGTCTTTTTCTAATAAATCAGTTCTGTACTATGAGAAAATACTTGTAGCATTAAAAAAAATAAGACATTTTAATGTATTCTAATGTAACAGACATTTTTGTTCCTATAGCAACCATATACAAAGTCACACCCCCTTCCCCTTCTGTAACAGCATCACCTTTTTGAGTCCCGCCCTCTAGCAGTGAACCAATTGAATCTAGTGCTGCCTGGTCACATGATCTTCCTCACAGAACTTTGGCTGCCAGTGCAGCAGTAGATTACCCAAGATGCATTTAGTGAACCCCCAAGCTGAATCTTCAGCGATCGATTACAGGAGAACGGATCGATCAGCAACTTGGCTAATCACTTGTCAGTGTGTAGATTGTATTGATCCACATAACATATTGAATTACATTTTTTTTTTTGTTTTAAACACATTGAACTGCAGCTTTGCCTATTCGTATGTGAAACCTTCACTCGGCCCCAGCCATTTATTACAGTAGTATGGCACTGTTCGTTCGCTGTATGTATGTGCTTCTCTTATAGACATTTATTTTAGTATATTAATGTAGCCCCCTTATCCCCCATGTCTAGGGTGACTATCTGTGGTGCGCTTTACCTGATAGGCTCACAGGAGTCCTGATCCTCCACTTCAGGGAGCCTGGGGTGTACCTGATTCGTTCCGGTGACAGCGCCTCCACCTGTGAAAGATCCTAGCACTGCTGGATACCCCTTGCACAGGACCCAATACAATAAATACACACACTTGTATAAGATAACAGGTTTACTGAACACATATAACACTATAACGGAATGACACATATTAGGTAATCCTCGCACGACCGTAACCACACAGTGTCCCAACCACCTTGTCCACACCCTGGTGAGGTTTTCCCCCCAACGTACTGAGGTGCCCTGGGCACCTAACCACCCGCTTTCCACAGGAACCACAACCCACCCCAAAGTGTGCGGTAGCGCTAACCACAGGAAGTGTGTGTTATAGTTGGTGCAATTGATGATTTTGATACCTGCTGGGTGCTCTGGCACCCGGGACCACCAGCCAATGAAAGGGGCCAGTCTGGTCCCACGCTGTCGCTGCCAGCGATGACGTCCTCCTCTACGTGGGGTGGACTCCAGCTGGAGGGTCCCACCGTGAAAAGAGTCTCTTATCTTGCGGTGGCTGTCTGGTCCCAGACCACAGGCCACAAGTACTGCACGGCGTGGCTGTGTCCCTGACACTATAGGCTCTAATTGGGGCAGTGTCCCTATCTAAGGGGGCCTGTCCCTGAATCAGCCACAATCTGTTTGGGTCTCAGAGCTACCTTAGGCCGAAGGGGACAAGCTAGGCCTAGTCCAGGGAAGCGCCGCTACCCTGGACTACCTTCTCTGTCCCTGCTCCCCTTCCGACTGAGCGCGCGGTCCCAGCACGCCAAATATATCTCCTGGTGCAGGGGAATGCTGCAGCCTTATTGGCTGTGCGGTGCCATGTGTCTACCAGCCCCTGGGGCTGCTGGGGGTTGTAGTTCCCCTGCAGAGCTTTCCTCTAATGGCTGCCGCTGTTGTAGGGCTTGTGCACATGCACAACTCTCTCCCAAATGGCCGCCGCTATCGGGGGCCTCTGCGCATGCGCGAGTTTCCACTGCGCATGCACGGCTGTTTAATGACATGCCGCGACCTGCTCGCCGCTCTGACTCCCGCAGCACTCCTGCCCTAGCCTCCGCTGCCAGCCCCAGTCGCATCTGAGGTAAGAGGCCACCAAGGGGGACCTAGCCACATTAATAAAATGAATTCACCTACCATTGCAATTTTGTCGACGATTTACTAGGGTGCAACATTTTGGGGGTGGGGGGGGGGGAAGTGGGGGAGGTTCTTTTTACAGAATTAGCCCATCGCCCCTGTTAGCACCTACACCTATTACTGTGACTGAACAAGAGTTCTTCGTGTCCCGTGTTCTGGGACACTTTCTGTTTTCTAAGCCTTACTGTATCAAAGTTTTTATTTTCTATAGTGAAAGTATGATTTAAAGTAGCGTATAGTGAAAGTATAACTAAAGTAGCGTATAGTGAAAGTATAACTAAAGTACCGTATAGTGAAAGTATAACTAAAGTAGCTTAGACACGCACGGTCAGGTCTGTGATGGTGATTCATTTTTATTTTTTATAGAGGCCCTGCTACTGTACCTCTAAACTGCAATAGCAATGCTGCCGCTTTTTTTTAGTCCTGGGAGTATCAATTAACCTCTTCTCTGCCAGAAGAGTCCAATGTGTGGTGACTAAACCGTTCTGCATCAATGTTCATGTTCATTGTAAAAAGCCATGACAACCCCCTTTTGCATAACCCTGTGTAAAATCCCTCTACTATAAGAAAATGGTGTTTACTTGTAAACATGGAAAATAAAACATGTGGATCTCGCTTCCTCTTGCTTCCTGAAGTGGGGTTTATGGAGCAGGATCTCCTGCTCCCCTTCTCCCACGGGGTCTTCGGACGAGGTAGGAAGTGTAGTTACATACAGATATGCGTAGCACGTGTTCCCCGAGGCTATACTTTAACAGGAAAACTTCTGGAGATCTCTGCCACGGCTCACACACATCTGTGGCACAACTCACACCACATCTGTAATTTAGAGAATGCTATTCTAGAAGCAGGAACAACCAGCAACTCTACAGCCCCCCCAACATTTTTTTTTTTTTAAGTTTATTACTGTACTTGTATTGAAAGAAACGAATTGCATTATTAAGTGATTTCCAAAATATATTTTTCCTTAAGCTAAAAGTGGAAGGAAGAGTTAAAATATATTTTCCCATACAGACACACATCCTGTTTGAGTATCTGTATCTATGCTTGAGCCATACACCATGAATACCTGCACATCAGAGTCTAGTCTGTGCAATACCAGTGCAGCCTTAGCTGCTTTGCAAAGAACTATGCATCCTCAGCCCTTGTTCTGCTCACGCAATGTGTGCTATAGCGATACTGCGTTCTTAGATCTGTGTCGATGCAAAGGAAAGTTTCCTTTCATTTACTGCACCTTTTCTTGCTTATGCTAGGAGGGTATTATGGGAAGTGCGTCTGCAAGGGACAAACTCCTGAAATGTTTCATTACAGAGGTGGGCTTTGAGACGTTCCGTGAAGGTGGAGAGAGAAGGTGCTTGGGCAGATATGTTGAGAAAAGTCATGTCAGAAGGCGAGGTGCATTAAGTGTGAAAAATTCTAGGTAAGAGTGGGTTTTATATACAAAAGGGGTACTCAGAACACATCTAATATAGTTGTCGGTATTGTATAATAGGAAGACCAAACCCATGATTTTCCAACCATATTGTTTCGTCAGGAGGGATCCCCGGCAAATTCAACGGTATGCATCATGGGAACCAGGATATTTTCGGAGCTGAAAATAGCACGGCTCTGCTCTGGAGCATCCCCTGGTCCCAATTAGGTAGAATTGCTACTTTAAAATGACAAATCATCAACTATGATAGTAAACTTAGACTGCTGATTAAGTCCCAAATCAAGAAACACTGGTGCAACACTGGTGCAGTAAAGGATTAGTTTGGTTTGCTAGAAAACAATAGTAGTTGTCAGTGGTGTAGCTAGACATGGGTGGGCTCCAGGGCAAAAAATAAAATAAAAAATTCAGGGCCCCGTTAAAATTAATACTGACTGTATTTTTTTTCTCCCTCCCCCATCCTCTCTCTAATCATCAGCTCCCCCTCACCAGCTCTCCCCCTCACTATCATCAGCTCCCCCCTCATCATCAGATCATCAGACTGTTTGAGGAATGATTCCTCATTGGAACAGATCCGAAGTCTCAAAAATTGTCCTTTCGGTATTACCTTAATTAGGGATCTTGGATGTGCGCTGTTTGCCCTGAGGAAGGAGTTACGGGAATTAGATTTACGAAAGAGATCAATTTGTAGGTTACAATTCATATAGATTTATAGACATAAATCAAGGTAATTGATACGATCTGTGAAATTGATGCATGAATTTTAGATTATACATATTATTCAAATAATCAATGAATTACATTAATTCTGTAATGTCACCCTGCCAAATCAAAATTAAGTCGTCTATATAGCGACGATAAAACAAGATATTGGATCGATATGGATTGTTGTCCCCAAATATAAAAATAGTTTCCCAGAATCCCATAAATAAGATCGCGTAAGAGGGTGCAAAAGAAGTGCCCATAGCGGTGCCCCGTGTTTGTAAATAGAAAGAAGTGTCAAAAAGAAAATAATTGTGATGTAATAGAAAAATGATAGCATCAGTGATAAGTGTTTTGTGCCATAGATAGATCAGATTGATTAAGGAAATGTTATAAGGCCTGAATGCAGTGTGTGTGATCTATAATGGTG
Source organism: Ascaphus truei (assembly GCF_040206685.1). Lineage (NCBI taxonomy): Eukaryota > Metazoa > Chordata > Amphibia > Anura > Ascaphidae > Ascaphus > Ascaphus truei. Next base: position 91,531,696 of record NC_134487.1, on the reverse strand, counting down.
TATAGTGAAGTGACATCTAATGTGACCCAGAGATATTTTTGCTCCAAGTGAATGTAGACGTGACTTTAAGTAGATCAGAAGAATCTCTGAGATAGGATGGTAAAGACTGAACAAGTGGTTGAAAATATGAATCCACGTACCTAGATAGACCATCTCCCAAAGATCCAATGCTCAATATTATAGGTCTGCCAAGTGGGCAGACCAGAGACTTATGGATCTTTGGGAGATGGTGAAAAATAGGCACAACAGAGTGTGAAATGGTGAGACATTTTATTATTATTACTATTCTATAGACATTCCTGTGACATATATTAGTCATTCCAGTTCATTATATTGGTTTATTTTTTTAAACTTTAAAGTGATAGATCTGTATATTTACTCGGTATAGTTACTTGTTTGTATTCATAGGTCATTAAGGTCGAGTAATTTCCATTCTTTATACATATCAATTCTTCTAACCAGAAGATGAGAGATTCCTGATCTTAGACATTAGATTATTATTTACTTTGGGCCAATTAACACCTTAAATATATTGTATATAATATTTATACAACGTTAACTTGGATATTAAATAAGTGACTTAGAGTGGAATATTTGTCATACAGATTCTCTTACTTGTTGTTTAAATCATGAATCCCCCTTCATATCTACATGATCATAGACTTATGTTTGATTGTATTCATACATGATTCCATTTACATCACACATTAGTATCCCTTTGTTTGTACAGTAATATGATACCTCATGAAATGTATCATATACAGTATGCTCTATTTGTGTTTGATCCATCACCCATGGTTCAGTTATACATTGTCATGGCCATAGTGTGTGTGTGTGTGTGTGTGTGTGTGTGTGTGTGTGTGTGTGTGTGTGTGTGTGTATATATATATATATATCATATTTAACTTTGATTAGCACTATGTTCATAAGACACAAACACACACACAGAAATAGCCCCGATCCAGCCAATGACACGCCCCCCCCCCCCCCGCTCGCGCTTGCATAATTCAGCAGGACAGCCTGCGCTCATGCTTGGAGAGTTGGTGACTTCACCGCTCTCAAGCATGAGCGCGCTCAGCGGCAGCAGCCTTATTCTATAAAGTGTGCTGGCGCCTATCTGACAACATATTGATATGAATGGGGCTTTTGTGCGGTACCACCTGGATCGGCACGATCACACTTGATAGAATAATGCCCATAAAATGCAATCCACTCATTCCCAGCTCTGCGTTCCTGTACAGCGGGTAACCCATGTTCCTACCAGACAGCACGCACACACTATATACACAATAGCTTTCTGTTAGCACCTGTGTCACTTTACTTACTGTTGTCTAAACATGCCATGGAAAGGTAAAGCAACAGACACAGAAGGAATAGGATGTTCCCGGTATTTGTAGTAGTACTGTATTTGTTTTCAGCAGAGATTTGGAGTAGGCCGCCTGAACCGGATTACATATCAGTGACACATTTGTCTACCTTTTTCCATTTGCCGTATATTGTGTTACCGAGGTCACCGCACCCAGGACTGATGCTGGTCAATGCTGTGCTGACTCAACCGGCACTGGGAAAAAAAATGCAATGATAGCGAAGATTTGGTACAACGCCAGAAAAATGCTGCTCCGCGGTTACTGACTGAACTCTGTTATTCATGATTTTGGAGTTTGGGGTCATTAATGGATCAACTTTTTAACTGAATATCTCTTCCTCCCTTTTATCTGAAGAAAATAATAAAATAAACAGTTTTTTTTAAAAATATGTTCACATAGGTAATTAACAATAAAAACAGGCTTCTTTGCATCTATTTTCCAACAGCCAACATAACCGTCCTTTTTAACATCTGCAATGCATTTTTGTATATGCAAATAAGAGCTAACCCAGGGGTGCGCAAACTTTGCATTCTGCGCCCCCCCTGACGGCTTTCTTCCCCTGCTCTTGCCTTCCCCCTCTTTACCTCGTCTTCGGCGCCAAAATTACGCGGTGGGGTCACCATGGCCCTTTGACCCCGCAACGTCAGTTGACGCCGCGTTGCCAAAGACAAGGTAAGGGAAGTTGCTGAGGCCTCATTCTATCACCCGGCATTTAAATTAAATGCTTTTGGGAAGAGCACGGGGCCTCTGCAACCCTCCCCCTCCCCCCAGTTTGTGCACCTCATAACGAACCTATTCATTAAGGGTTTTGCAAGATGCAGACTGTATGCCAACTTTATCAAGTTCCTGTCAATTTTCTCTACCACGGAGAGCAAAAATAGGAACAATACAGTGTTAGTCGGGATTTCACGGAAATATAGTATCGCTAGCATATGATCGCAATTCTCCTTTTATAAAAATCTTAAGTCACTAAAAAGTCACTTTTCAGTCAATAATTCAGCAGGTGTCTGGATTTGGCAGCTAGGACTAAATGATTAGAACTGTGTTTTATTCCAGAATTCAGATCAAAAAATGTTTTTTAAAAAGTCCACATGCATTTTAAGTGAAACTTCTTTGTCTTTGGTCACTGTTTTGTCACAAATATTGTATTTGTGATGGTGATATTTTTAATTAAAAGTCAAAACACAATATCAGTGAGAAAACGCAAATAAGTTTGACTTAGAACGCGCGTGCTCGGCACACACCTCAGTTTTAGCTATTTGCACTTGTATAGTTATACTAACAATCTCGGTGTGTGTGTGTGCGCGCCTCTGGTGCCTGTGTGTGTGTGCGCGCTCTGGGTGCCTCTGTCGCCCAAGTGCCGAGTCAGGTCACCACTGCTCATGTGCGCCAGAGTCCAGCAGTATTTTTAACCTCTGGCGGCCTGAAATGGTGGTTTTGTGCACATATGCAAGCACGACATTACCCGCGTTATGGATTTTCGTTACAAGGTAAGGATTTTTTCCCATGAAAACCCTGTAGGTGCCAGCAAAGAAGTTTCACTTCACAAAATAATTACCAGTGTGCATTACTTAGTGTGTAAGGTCACTAGAAAAGTGCCATCTTTTGTGAGGCACGCGGTATGTATAGCAAAGTAAGAATAGTAACAGTTTGTTTTTGTTCATGCAGATACAAGTTTTCGCACAGCATGTCAAATACTCAAGTGACTTCTGTATCCTCCAGCTGATGACTTACTCTGTGCGCTGTTACCTTTTATTAACCTTGCATAATCGCTAGTGTATCACAGGCACAAAACAACATGTTTGCAGTTGGCCTGTTTGCCTTTTACTCACATGAAGCCCAGCACTGAGCATTTAGTTCCACTAGTTGTTAAAGGTCAAGCAGGTTTTAACTTGAACAGCTTCAAAGTTGTTGCAACAGTAATGTTGCACAGGCAGGTATTCAGCAGTGCGTTTGAAGCACTTCTTAAAGCTGCAGTTCAGTCAATATCCTGCATGTGTGGTTTTTTTAATAAATCAGTTCTGTAGTAAGAAATAATACTTTTAGCATTTTCTGTTTTTAAAAAAACAACTTTGAAAGACCAATTTTCTTGTGTTCTATTTTAACAGCCATTTGCTAAGGCACTGCCCCTTCATGTCCTGTCACAAACTCTGGCACACCCCTTTGTCAGCACTGCCCTCCCTCTCTCTAAACGTGCACTAGCATCTGGTCACATGATCTTCCTCATAGAGTACATTCAAGGAAGCTGGAGAAAAGGGATCAGCCATGCATAGCATCTCGGATAGGCGATTTCAAACTTATTACAGTGTTTATTCCATTCATTGCACGTGTATATAATGTAAAATTGTAATAATTCCATTTATAGCAAACGTGTATATGTGAATATTATTTAGATGTATATGTATGTTACTGAAATGTGGAGTGAGTGTGTAGGTAAATACACACAATACACTTCCACTGTATATATATATATATATATATATATATATATATATATATATATATATATATATATATATATATATATATGTATGTATGTGTATATATATATATATATATATATATATATATATATATATATATATATGTGTATATGTGAAGTTATGTGAGTAAAAAAGTGACAAAAACCCTCCATAGCAAGGCAAATAGCAAATGGAAATATTACTGTATGCTCATTTGTATGTATATATATATTTATATACACACTTCAAATACGGATAGTGATTCACGTAAATGATATATATATATATTCACTTTCTGGGAGTATAAGAGTGACTGTCCTGTTGTTCCTTTTTTTGTATCCATCATTGA
>NC_134487.1:91462518-91522518 GCF_040206685.1 Ascaphus truei | reverse complement strand
GGATGTGGGTGTTTCCACTACAGCAGAGGCCTAAGGCTGCGTTGATAGTGGGTGTGTGTGACAGAGCGCATGGCATCACGCGCCTGTCGCTCGAGAGATTTATGCTCATATGGTTTGCGCGACGAGGAGGCGTGGCGGTGACGTCACTAGGCTGCTTCGGCATGATTGGCTGAACCCGTTCACGTGACGCGGTCGTCTTGAGAAATGACCACATTATTTGTCTTTTTAAAAATCTGCTGCACGGTCACTCAATTGCTCGCGCGCACTATGGGCGGCCTCAGCGAAGAGGTCTGTTCGCGCGCGTCCACTGTAAACTGGGCCTGAGGCACAATGCATCAAAGAGGCACGGCTGGCGACAATTTTTTTGCGTTTAAAAATAAAAAAAATTAGTTCAAAGCAGGTGTTTCTCCTGAACTGCGTTCATTTTAGCCGTGAGGACCCCCTGCTTCCCAAGCGGGACATTTGAACATACAGTTGTCAGAACGGGAGGTCAGGCGTGGCAGACCTGGCTTGTCAGGTCGGGCACACAGCGGACGGGGGCAGGAGCGGACATCGCAGCGAAGTGTCCCGGTGGCATTTTGGCCACGACCGCCGAAACGTTCTGGAACGATATTTGTAACCTTCTAGGACTTGGATGCATCACAAAATGCCTGTGTTTCTTTGACTATTATCCCCACCTGTGCTGATCAGAGAGCCATTTTTATTGGGATGGGAAAAAGAGGGGACTTTACCTGCGAGAACACTTTGTGAACACACAGGGATATCACACAAAACTGAATGATAGCCAGAGGAAATCAAAACCCTCACAAGTCCTAGATCACCTTGTTTACAAAATAAAAACATAAACAAAGATAATCTACCAATACTTAAACGTCTCGCAATGTAATAAAGAAAAAAAAAAAAGAGTGGGGTGGGGGTGTCACTGTCTATTAGGACCAACGGATACTAATAGCAACGTCCCTCTAACTGCCCCATCTGGAAAGACCATTTCATAGGTCTTCATCTGTCTTTGGGGGAAAACTCACCAAGGTCTGATGCAGGGTATTGCACCACGATGCAAAGTTACCTGCCATTCAAGTCAATGGCGGGAACCCTGATCGGGTGCGATACCCCTCCTCAGACAATGTGTAAATCCAGTCGCTTGACTTTACTCTTTTGTACAACTTTGTCATATGCAAATGTTGTTCCTTGCTTATTTATCCTTTCCTCTAGATCATTTGTAAGTATATTAAAGAATACAGGTCCCGCAAGGAATCCCACATTTGAGAAATACCTTGAATAGCACATTTTACTTTGTTCCAGGGTGAAAACGGACCCTTCAGTCGTTCAACTAGTTACTGATCCATCAATTTAAAAAAAAATGTTTTAAGTCTTATAAGAGGAACGTCATCAAACCCGCTTTGATAATCCACGTATATTAGGGCACACAAAGCCACCGTTCCTCTGCCGGGCCCAAGCCTAAGCGCATCGCGCTCATAACAAATAAATACCTTCCTTTCAGCTAAAAATAGTCAAACCAAACACATGAAACAATGTTCCTGTGAATAAAAAAACAAACAAACCCCAAGCTAATCAACATGTCCAATTACTTCACGGAGAGAAAGATAGTGCACTGAAATTTGACACAAAAACAATGAGGCATTGACATGGACAGCTCTGCCGCTGCGGTAATGCAGTGAGACACTTCCAAACAGCAGGGAATAGTAAGAAAAACACCACATTGTAAAGCAAAGCTTAAAGCAAAAGAATCCAGCCAGGTGACATTTTCTAACACCGGGAGAAGGAGCAGCTCAGCCAGTAAAGACACGGACTCTGTCAGCAATGCCAGAGTTTCAATCAGTTGACATCAATTCCTGATGTTCGCACCCTGTGACATTGGGCAAGTCACTTTACCTCCCTCAGGCACCAGAAACAGATTGTAAGCTCATCTGGGAAGGGACTGTGCGTGTACAATTCCTGTGCACTATGCACTATACTGTAATTGTGAAGCACTTCAAGTCCCATTGGGAGAAAAACGCTACAGGCATACCCCAGTTTAAGGACACTCACTTTAAGTACACTCGCGAGTAAGGACATATCATCCAATAGGCAAACGGCAGCTCACGCATGCGCCTGTCAGCACGTCCTGAACAGCAATACCGGCTCCCTACCTGTACCGAAGCTGTGCACAAGCGGGGAGACTATAGAGCCTGTTACAAATGTGTTATTTACATCAGTTATGCACGTATATGACGATTGCAGTACAGTACATGTATCAATAAGTAGAAAAAAGGGAGTGCTTCACTTTAAGTACATTTTCGCTTTACATACATGCTCCGGTCCCATTGCGTACGTTAATACAGGGTATGCCTGTATATGAAAAAAAAAATCATCATCATCATCATCATCATCATCATTACTATTAACACTTGAAGCAACAATCTGCTCTACTCAGCAAAAACAAAATGTATCCTTTTTACCATTGTGAAGACCCAGTTGAATTTTGGGAATATCAGTTGTGAAAAATTAGCCTTCCCGGGAGGTTAAAATGGCCACTGCTATCACCATCATTAAGACAGCAAAGGTTATTATTTCAAAGGCTGAAATAAACAGGTGAAATCTCAGCAAAAACATGAAGATTTAAAAAAAATAAAAAAAAATGAGTTGGCAATAAAGCAGAACAACACGAACCCTGAGATTATGCTTGGACGTCACTTCTGATATTTGGAAGGACCGCTGCTTTAAGAGGTTTGCCTGTTCACTGCAAGACTGCATTGCCGGCCTAACTGGGAGCAAAGGGGTTTGCAAGTTTTACTCTAAATGGGTAACTACACAATCGGCACAAAGAGAGTATAAACAGTATGAATAGAAAATGCATAATGCACACAGCTACCCGTTCCAACCACAACATTAAATCCCCCCTCTACCCCTACAATATGTGATGGGACCCAGATAAAAGTTACATTAAATCTCCTTTTATTTTCCTGCTCACGAATGACATTTGAAAAACTTACAAACAGTTTAACCTCATTAACATCTACAGGTCAGAGAGTGACCACTGTAGTTATTCCCATTCAGAGACATGCACTGCACGTTTATTATTTATTACACAATTCCTATGCATTAGGTTAGGGTCACTGACACAGCATGGCCGTCTCGGCTGTGAGGAGCTTTTGCTTTTCATTTTGCTCACGTTTCTCACCATGCTGCTTTGTTACCTGATCCTGACAGTAAACTAATGTAGTCTATCACAGGGGTGCTCAACTACAGTCTTCAAACCCCCCAAACAGGTCAGGTTTTCAGGATAACCCTGCTTCAGCACAGGTGGCTCATTCAGTCCCTGCACCAGCACAGGTGGCTCAATCATCGACTAAGACACCTGTGCTTAAGCTGGGATCCTGAAAACCTGACCTGTTGGGCAGGCTTGAGGGCTGCAGATGAGCATCCCCAGTCTATCATATCCCTCATAAGAACCAAGAACTAGTCAGTCACGTTGGAAGTTTGTGAACAAAAATTGGGAACCTGATTTACAGAACTACAATTAAGTAAATTGTGGTTTCCAGCACGCAAATGGTATGCGTGCGGGAGAATATATATATATCTCAAGAAATACTGCACCTAAATAGAATAACGTTGTAATTTGCTGATGTATTGAATTGTAAAGATAAGGCTAGAGTAAAAAATGCTGCACTGCGAAAAATAATAAAATAATAAAATAATAAATAGAATTCAGTGTATAAATTGCATAAACAAAACGAACACACAAACCAACATGTAAAACAAGGATGGGTAGACAAGGGAACAAGGGGAATGGGAGAGGACGGACACAATAGGATTTAAAACAAATAGCAGAAGATAATGCCGATTTGAAGGAAATGAAATAAAATGTGCGCGACTACTGGAAACGCCGACTGCAAGCCTCAGGAACAACCTTCTTCCTCAGCAACTACAACACAAAAACGGACAGCGCGGCTCCTGTAGCGCATAAATGTATAATAACTTTTTAATAAACTTTACATTCAAAATGTGGATTACGGCCACTCAAGATTATAATTAAATATGCGCATTGGACATGTCATTGAAGAAACCGATATCACGTGTATCCGTTGAAGACACCGAAACAGCTTGCAAGATCCTGTATAGTAGGACCGCGTCTCTATCGCCGATACAACCGCGTTCTGAAGGTATACGTCCACACTGAGCCCCCTCCACACATGCGCAGTGTTGTCAGTATTTTCTGTAGAGCAGAGATTGCCTTGTGCCTCCAGTGTCGGGCGCGCTCCAGACGTGCTCGTTCACACTAGGCTGCCTCTACACGCGCTGCCCGGTGTCACATCCAAGGGTAAATGAAACATAGCTCAACACACAGCTCAGCTCCAAAGTAATAAACTGTCCAACAGCACTTAGCCCATCCTACGCGTTTCATCGCTAAGGGCTTGCGACTTCATCAGGGAGAAGAGGGATATTACCACGGAGAGTCCTTAAGTAGTAAAAACCTAATTGGTAAATTGAACAACCGGTGTTCAACCCTCTACTTGATTAGAATAATGAATGAATGTCTGCTATTGGAGATTTACTGAACAGGGATAACAAACATACAAGAACCACACAAAAAAAACACATTGTGCAATAAACAGTTAAATAATATTGAGAGAGAAACTGATTAACGTGGCTAATAAATGAGACATAACCTGAAATTAAATGTTTAAAAATATCTAGGAATATATATATGAATCCCATTAAAAACATTTTAAAAATGTAAAAGATCTTTAACAAGGGTATGACATAAGAAAGAAATACATATTGAAGCTACAAAATTGTAACACTAAACAATCAATGATGATACAAAAGTTGCTACAATAAACATACAATGTTGATACAAAACACTCAGACACTCATTCAGGAGGCTCTGTCTCAGAGAGTCCTTCTGGATCTATACACTTGACACACTGTCTCCGAAGGGTTGCCATGAACACATTAATACTAGTACACTGATCTAACCCTCCTTTTCCTTGATCTGACCCTCCTCCTTTTGTTGTCCAATCATCCAATTTTTATAAAATTTAAATATATATATATATATATATATATATATATATTTATTTTTTTTACATATATTTATATGTTCATAATTTCAATGAGATATTTAGAATTTCATTCTTTTTATCCCATTTTTTTTTTAACAGTGTGCACTTTTATATTCATTTTATATTTATAGGCAGTGGTCGACAAATCACCAAAAAATCTACTCGCCGAACAAAAAAGCTACTCGCCACCTAGTACCAAACATGTGCTGCTTGGGCCATTAGGAGCTCGCCACGATGTTAAATCCACTCGCAGAGGCGTGCAAATGTATAGGTTTGTCGAACACTGTTTATAGATTATGTTAAGTATTTGCAATTTATTTAATTCACTTTGGGAACTTGTTAGTATCCAATAGGTTTATAGGTTTTTTGGATCATGTATGTTTTGTATCAACATTATATGTTTATTGTAGCAACTTTTGTATTATTATTGATTGTTTAGTGTTACAATATTATAGCTTCAATATGTATTTATTTCTTGTGTCAGACCCTTGTTAAAAATCTTTTAAAATGTTTAAAAAGAATTCAATGGGATTAATATATATATTCACAATTTTTTTTAAAAAAAATGTTAGGGAAAGGTCTCGGGTATCCGGGCTACCACAGAAGCACAGAGGAAGAGGTGGCAAAGATGCTTTGTTGACTGTGCTGTAGCACTAAAATAACACAGACTCAATGAATTACTGTCCTAAAGATGTGCAACTTGTTTCACAGGTGCAATCGTTTCGTAAATGTTAATGTAACAGGAAAGCAAAGTACTTTTTATATTCAGCATCCAGTTTTTGTTTCCAATAGCTTTCTCTTTCAAATGTATTTTTACAGGCAGCAAAGCCATTACTTCCAAAGGAGGAAACGGTAGCCAGAAATTGCACAACAGATGCAAGAACAAAACGGATTTAGAACGGTGCTGCTTCATTTTACTTGCGTTTCTTGAAGCCTGATTTAGTGGTTGAAAATATTGATATATAAACAATCAGATCATTCATCACAAGATGAAACCAGAATCATAACTCCAATGGAGAATCTACAGTAACTGGACCCTTTCAGCACTGGTGGGCTTGTGTCGTGTTGGAAAGCAGTACATCACATGCCCAGCAGGCATCTATCAGGGGGGGGGGGGCAAACTTTTTCCGTTCGCCCTCCTGCCGGCGGTCACCTCACCCCCGCGCCCCCCCCCCTCACCCCCACTTACGTAGGCTCCGGCGTCACGACGTCATGTTGCCATAGCAACGTGACATCACATGATCTTGCGTCATCATTTGACACCGCGTTGCCATGGCGACGCATGTGGAGCCAAAGTAAGTAAAGGTTCACAGAGGCCCTGCAGCTCCCCCGGCACTTAATTTAAGTGCCTTCGGGAAGCGCGCGGGGCCTCTGTAAACCGCGCGCCCCCCCCGCAGGCAGTCTCGCTCCCCCCCAGTTTGCGCACCGCTAATATAGATCACCACAATGTGATGACCTCGGTAGTGATCACATGCTCGCGACCTTTCCACCTTCCCCAGAGACAAGTGAAAATAAAGGATAATCCCCTTTCGATCGCGTCCACTGCTTGATGGAGCATTGGATGCAATTTCCCTAAGGATGGAGGTACCTGGTATAGCACCAGGGCCCCTTGCATACCATGCTGTACCAGGTATATCAGAAGGGCAGCAAAAAGGGTTAAGCACAGTCACAAAGGTAAGTCACCGTGATCCTACGAGATTCGAAAGCAAAATCTTACTAGTCAGGTCATTTTCAATTGAAAACTTTTAGTAGCCTGGTCACTCCCAGGCTAGTTTATGTTCGGCCAATGGAGCTACCCAGGGATGGGGTCGCTGTTCGATTGTGTAGAAGAACCAACTCCCTCTCAGGCCTTGGACACTTGCACAGAAAAGTACCTCTCCAATTTTTACTAGTGCAAACTGATGGGTATTTTGCGATACCCTAAAGTTTTTTTGGGGAGGGGGTGGGGGGGAATTGATGACAGCTTAATTTCTTTTATACGTATTATTTTTGAAATTGCACCACTAAGATAAAAAAAAAAATTTAAACCTAAAATCTGCAGAGTTTGAGAAATTTACAAATATAGTTTTGGGACAAAAAACAAAACAAAAAAACTGGTGGGGAAAAAAATGTAAATTGGCATTAAATAACTGGTAGGCCATATGAAAATAAATATTATGTAATTGTCATTCTAGTTAATTCCATACTGTTTAAAGCTGCAGCTTAATTTGCCAAATTAAAGGTACAGTAACTCCTAGGAAGTGCTTTTGGAAATGAGAAATTACCTTGTGCAGTTAGTTCACTGGAGAAATCTCATTAATGAAAGAGGCAGAGAAAATAAATTCCTTTCTGGTTTCCCGTACGATGAGTGGCCAACCAATCATTGTGGTGCAATACTTTTAGTTACTGTTAGTCACGCAAAAAAGATGGCAACATTATGACTATAATGAATATAAATCAGTCTCAAGAAGAACACAGAACACAAAAGTTATGTTAGGCAATAAGCCTATAGACAGACAGACAGACAGACAGACAGACAGACAGACAGACAGACACAGACACACACAGACACACACAGACACACACAGACACACACAGACACGGGAATCTAAAAGCTTCAAATAATTAAAGTCTTTTAAAGGGTCAACTCTCTTAGGAACCCATTGTGCCAACGGTGGTGATGTATTTAAGGGTTTACATCTGGGTGACTGATGCTTTTTTGTGAAACTTCTATGATGGCACCTACCAAATGAAAATTTCCCTTGGAGTAAATCACCTTCATGGTGACCGAAGTGCACTCACGATAGTGACGTCACTGCTGGCAGAAGAGGCCATCCGTGCTGGCAGCTCTGTGCGCATGCAAAGGCCTCCAGCGCTCGTAGAGTCTGCGCAGTAGCCGCGCATGCGCAACACATGCACAGAGGGACACACACATAGTTACTATACATATAGAAGTGCAAATAGGTAAAACATGGTGTGCCCGCACGCGCGTACAAAGTCAAACTTCTTTGCATTTTGGCACTGAAATTGTGTTTTGATTTTTAATTAAAAACATCACAAATACAATTTCTGTGACAAAACACAAAGAAGTTTCACACACACTTTTTTTACCTGAATCTGACACCTGTAAGTATTTAAAAATATATATATATTTTAAAGTTACATTGTAAACATGGCGAGTGGAGACTTTGGAGGGGTTTGATTTCTTGTGGCTCCTTTTTGTCTGTCACAGTGTTCAACAAGTGCTCACACATACGGCGCCGCCTCAATGCCCCTCCCCTTCTCTTTATTAGCATTCTGAAGAAGACAGGTTAGGCAAAGAGTAAAGATGACACTGGATTAACAAAACCTCCTCATTCCGAGAAATGCAGTTTGTAATGAAGTCGCAGAGAAACAAAAGACAACCTTTTGCCGTTATCATGGTTTAGTTTAAGGAAATTAGACTGCTAAATAGATTGCAAACTGTTTTTTTTCCTCTCTATTATTATTTGTCCAGCTATGGGATTTGACCTATAAAGAATCAAGCTAGTAAATATATCAAACCATCAATCTGTAGTGTGTGTATATATATATATATATATATATATATATATATATATATATATATATATATATATATATATATATATATATATAAACAACTGGTACGCACTGCACGTACAAATCACTGAAAAGGACACCGACTTATTCTAATTAGCATCTGGCTGAGAAATGGTTTGTGATGCTCCCAGAGAATACCTGACTCGGGGACCTGGAATTTGATATGCTTGAGTCGCATGCAGTTGGCATAATTCATCGTTGCAATGTAGGGGTCAGTTCTATTTTAATTGCTACAACATTAGTACAGCAACATGCATCTTTGCTGGCCTTCTTGCACTAAGTATTTAGCCCAAGCAGAAAAGCTCTACACCCTTTACATACAATGTTAATTGTTTACATATGATATTAATCCTGTTACAACATTATTCATGTTTGCTTATTACATGAGGGTTGTCTTGTTCTGGTAAAAAATAATGAGCAGGTCATAGAATACCTGTACATTCAATCCACTCAAAAGCACACCCTTTAAATACATCTAATCCCAATACATGATACAGATATACTTTAAAGTTAAAATATTTTTCATTTCTTAAAATACCATTTAAAATATATAGATTTTGTCCACATTGGTCTGCAGTTATTTTGGCAGAGCAGAGGGGTGAGACTCGTTATCCAGGTGGAGCGGTGCAAGCCCAGAAGAAGAAAACCATCACAGCCCATACACCAATGTTTCCCAACCGGGGTTCCGCAGCACCCTGGGGTTTTGTGAGCGGATCAAAAGGGTGTTGCAGGATTTGACTGATCTCCCAGAGCAGGGGAGATTCCTCTATCCTGATTGGTTGCATTACCCAGCAGCAGCCAATCAGGAGGGGATGTCAGGAGTCTGCAGGGTGTGGCCAATCAAAGGAGGCGAAAGCAGAATGGACAGTAGAGAGGTGAGGCTGTGTGTCTGTCCTGTTGTGTGTGTGTGTTTTCTGTGACTGTCCTGTGATGCTCTGCCCCCTCTGACAGTCTCTGTCCTGTGTCTTCTGTGACCCTGTCCTGTTGTAGGGGTGCCTCAGCATCTGAGCACGGTGGTTAGGGGTGACCAGAGAGAGAAAAAAAAAAAAAGGTTGAAAACCACTGCCACACACTAAGAGGTGAGAGGACCCCAGATGGAGAAGACATGCTGACGCAGTGTTTCATGGTGACGGCACACAGCACGCAGGAGGCAGATGGGAATTTACAGCTGAGACGGTATTTGACGGGACGACCTTGTAGCAGATGAAGCTGGAGTGAGACTGGCAGAAACATAGTCCAGGGAAGTCATGGAGCTCCTCGCAGCCCTGGATCCTCAGAACACCAGTAAGAGGAATGTGACAGACACGGTGCTGACTGCAAACTTCACCAAATACAGCCACGGGATTTAAGAGGCATTTCTGATCATTGTTCTCACATATGTAAAGAAGTTTTTTTGTGTTCTATTATTTTTCCTATATTCATTACTTGTATTCCTATTTTTCACCTTGTTTTAGGAGTATGGTTATGAGCTGTGTAAATCCATCTGATTGATTATATCAAAAATAGCAATATATATATATATATATATATATATTTTTTTTTTTTTTTAAATAAATATATTTTTTACATGTGCCTATTTTGATACTTCTTATTTTGGCTAGTGCAGTATAGAACAATGATAGTAAAGCGACAAAAATATATGGTTTCTCAATTTGAAAACAATTACTTCCAGAATATAAAGGGGTTAGATAAAAAGTTTAATGGAAGGGTGTTTTTGTGGGTTCTAAAGCCACATGAATAGCATTCAAGTTCAATAATTCCGTTTGTTATTGCTGTGTACTAATGGTCACACTGGTACTGTACCTATTGGGTATACATAATCCTGAAGTACCAGGGTTTAAAAAGGAACATGGTGTGTATATATTTATGTACGGAAAGATTTAATACAGAATGTACAAATGTTAGAGACACACTAAGCACAATCATTAAAAGAATAATACGTCTAAATATTTAGTTTAGGAAAGAACATCGTTTGGAGGAGATAATCCAAAGTGGTAATAAGAATCTGTTGTCATGGTTCAACTGCACAAAAAAAACCCACCAATACATCATATTAAAGCAGCAATACTGCATTCCTCTTTTTATCTTCTTATTTGTATATGTAAAGCATGTGACAATGTACAATTCTGCATTCTTACCTAAGCTGGCAATTGTTTGGCGATTCTGTAAGAAATCTGTCAAAATCCCTATTTTGTGCCTAACATAATGGCTGCTTCAGTCAGTGTAACTCAGCAGCTACCATGTATCCCGACATTACTAAAGTAACATCTATTGTTACCGTTTACAACTCAAACTGCTGGGAATATTGGCAACACATTATCCCAAACAGGAAAGTGTTGCAAAGATCTTGCATTGCTTGGGAGGTAGGTCTGCTATCGAAATCAAAGACAACATTAAAAATGGCAGTAAAAGTTGGAAAGAAAAAAAAAAACAGTAAGTATTATCCAAATACTACAGAACTGATTTATTAAAAAACAAAAACAGGTCACATGTTTTGCTGTTTTAAACTGTACATTTGCCAACATGATTGTGTTTCCAGTTTCCAAAACAAGACATTTTGGCATTAAATGTGTAAAATGTGTCGATGAATTTGTATCTGTTAATGTCATTTCACGTCAGCTAAAGCAGGGGTGCACGAGATTCTCTGCGGGGGCGCGGGGTTGACATTTAAATTAAATGCCGGGGGAGCGGCGAAGGCCTCTGTAAACTTCCCTTGCCTTAGCTCAGGCGGCTTCTGGAGACTACGTCAAATCACGCAGCGGGGTCACGTGGCGCCACGTTGCCGTGACGCACCCCTGCGCTAAAGAACCTAAAGTCCAATATAAAGGAATGGTAAAAGCAAAAAAATAAGGTGCTCAATGTGTTATAATGACCGTCATAAATTTGAGATGCTCAAACTGGTATTTCCCACCACTTAGGAGTCAGCTAACCTGTCTGAATGGTAAAGGGATGAAACTTGAAACAAACAGTTTCTAATCTGGAGTAGTTCCAGATGGTTATCCTGCTGAACGAGTAGCCGCGTGCCATTCTGCAAGGTTTCCTGGAGAAACCTGCATGCAAACACAGTCAATGATGTTGGTTGCTTTACTGCACGGGGCATCACAACTTCTGCAACCTCAGCAATAAATATCGTACCAGACAATTACTTCAACCCATACAAAATCTAATATATCTCATATTTCAATCCACTCCACCCGACTGGACCAAAACATTAATATGGCGTGAGCTTTAAACTGAAAATGTCAGGATATATGCTGCACACCAGAACAGTTTTGAAAAAACGTTGATACATTTGCGGTGCTCCTGGTTCCTGGGAAGACCTGTAAATCATCCACTGTATCCAATGACCAGCAAGCAGATGGACCAGGGCACCTCGGACTTTCCAACAAATTTTTACTTTATTGTGCCATAAGTACACACAATGTTTCGACCTCACTATAGACCTCTCTCAAGTGAAGTGGAATTAAACATATACATACAAACATCCTTTAAATAGCCCCAAAAGCTAACAAAACCCAGGTGTAGATGTTTCACTGCTGATGGTGTGACCACGCTGTTCCCTGGTCGCTCATAAACTGCCTGTTTCCCACGTAATACCCTAGCTGTGCAAACCAATAAGAAACTTTGCAGGATTAACCAAATGCAGCAGTGGTGCAGAACCAGGGGGAAAGATTTCGGAACATCAATTGACCGGCAAACATTTTCATATATTTTAGTGGTACACTGCTGAAGAGGAGAGGAACATATTAGTTTTACTTCAGTGTTTAAACACACACACACATCCTAGTACATAAATTGTTAATCCAAATAAAAAAAGGTATCACCTAATACTGAAGAACTCATTTATTCTGCACTATCGCAACTGGACTAACACGGATATATAGATATAGATATATATAAAAAAAACAAAACAGAGAGCGCACGCCCCATAGTGTAACACTGTAACATTTAATGTTGGGGAAGGGTGGATGGAGGGATTAAAAACACTCACAAGGTTAAAGTCAATATAAAGCAATTTGTGATATATAATCACCACCAGGCATGTCCAAACTGCAGCAGGGAGTCCAAAATTCACTGGATATAGTCACTCAAACAGCGCTGTCCCTACTCGAACCAAAGGGACAGCGCTGTTTGAGTGACTATATCCAGCGAATTTTGGACTCCCTGCTGCAGTTTGGACATGCCTGGTGGTGATTATATATCACAAATTGCTTTATATTGATTTTAACCTTGTGAGTGTTTTTAATCCCTCAATCCACCCTTCCCCAACATTAAATGTTACAGTGTTACACTATGGGGCGTGCGCTCTCTGTTTTGTTTTTTCTGTAGATTCTGCTGTGGAGCTGGTTACTCCATGTGAGAGCTGCCGTGGACCCCTGGGATCTGTACATTTGTTCTGGTGCTATTTGTCAGGACTCTATACAGGTTTTGAACATTGGACTCTTTATTAATATATTTATATGTTATCTTTTGTTATCCTCAATATTGTTCTAGTTTTATGCTGCTTGCTGTACACTATCAATTGTTATATTATTTATAGTATAATCATATATACACATTTATTGTCCTATATTAATACACAATATTCACCTTTTGGCGCTACTTTTTTCTTTTTTGTCTATAGATATATTTTATATATATATATATATATATATATATATATATATATATATATATATATATATATATATATATATATATACACCACAATTAAAGCCTGCAACTAACTAGATAAATAATACAAACTTGCTCAAATCAAAAGTAGGTAAACTGATGAAAATAGCAGCCTAATGAGGGTGCTAGGGACAAGTATAAATGAATGCCAGCACAGAAAGAGAAAAAAGGTCCCTGTAAAAGCACTCAAGCAAAGGTGATATATAAATTGATTTATTAAAGAAACATGAATTACACAAAATTGGATAAAACAGTCCCCAAGGTATCCCTACACCATGAAGTCTAACCTAAACATAGAATGAGATTACTATAATGTAATATGGTATATGGAACACACATAAACCATATATGATGTGCAGAGCAAGAAAAACAAATGTTTCACCTGCTAAGCAATGTGTAGACCGGACCGGCCAGTAAGGAATTCAATGTAAGGTAGCTAAATACTGTGACCAAATAACTGCTGACAAAAGATTTAACCCCTAATGCAGTACCACTCAGTTAACCACTCAATAAGCCACAATAAGGCAACACAAAGCCTGAAAACCACAAACAAAAAGCAAATGCAGAGTACACTTGCAAGTGATCATATGTTTGCAGAGCAAACAAAGTTCTGGAATGGTATAGGTTGCAGATTGGGGTATCCAGCAAGGGTTCACACTGAAGTGTTGGGATGCAAGGGGAGTGCAAACAAACACAACCCCGACGTACGTTTCGCACCCTGGCTTCGGCTGGGGTTCCATATACCATATTACATTATAGTAATCTCATTCAATGTTTAGATCAGACTTCATGGTGTAGGGATACTTTGGGGACAGTTTTATCTAATTCATGTTTCTTTAATAAATCAATGTATATATCACCTTTGCTTGAGTGCTTTTACAGGGACCATTTTCTCTTTCTTTGCTGGTATATATATATATTAGTCATAAATGCTTGCAAAATGTTGAAGTATAATAATGTTTAAGTTTTTTATGGTATTCTAAATTGAATTGTTACGCTTCTGGCCCTTCTATGCTCCTTTGGGAAACCAATTGATGAGCCCTGCTTTAGGTGGTCCAATGGGAGACTGGCTATAGGTGTGACCTGTCCCCCATTGTATGAGCAGTAACTCCAGGAGTAAACAATCTTTAATTGGGCTACAGGCCTCTTAGATTATGAATAGGAAGCCACCCATGAGACATTAGATAATAGGCAGTCAGCAAAACCACTGCCCTCCAACCTACAAGTTTCAGATGCTTCACTGTCAAAAAAAGACTATACTTTTTCTGAAAACAGGAACCAAAAGGGTGATCACCTTTCAACATAAAAGCAATATAAAAGGGATATTATAGTAAGAAGAACATCAATGTGGTCACCAAATACAAAAGATCAAATAAGGAAGCAATATATACATATATTGTATTTTTTTAATATGGTATATATTATAAAATTATTAAAGGTTATAAGATTTTGAACTTCCAAAACAACAAAATGAAAATTAGCTACTTGAGATCTAGACCTAAATAAATGTTGCAGATCTAGTAGAAGCAGGACAGTGGAAATGAATGGTGGGCATCAAAGAAACCAATGTGACGTAGAACAAGCCACAACAAATCAAGATACAAATGATAATACCAAAGGGTAGGGCAATAAATATGTTAGGATTTTACGTGATATGTATAAAAAAATATATAAGGTTTTATTTTCTAATTTTCTAATGAGTAAAACTTTCACTTTATAGGCGATTCAATGTTTTTTTTTTTTAAGAGGTTTTCATTGTTAATGTGTTAAAAAAAAAACAAAAAAAAAAAAAACATGCACAGCTACCTAGACACGGGATACTCTCTTTCCTGCCTATGCCTCCCTCAATGAACAATGCAGGAGAAGGTCTTCACATAGGAATAGCTATTGTTTGGATGGAAAGGGGAACTATCTGCTAAGTAAACGTTGTACCATTAACAATTTGTTGGAACCATCATTGAAATCAATAAAGATTTGTTGCTACATGGGATAGTGCTGAGCAATCAACATTTAATGGCGAGCAGCAGCAAATATCTACTTTCTAATGACATCTTCTGCTGTTTTGATAGCGCCTGTAGTATACACATTAACCAATGCTCGCTCACATTCAGGCACCATCTGTGAACCAGGGCGTTTCATCCAAGGCTAAAAACACGAACTTTTGCTGTAATATACCAAATAAATCAGGAGTAGAAGTAGGTTCTTACTATAAACTGCTATCCTACTCACAGAAATCTAAGACGACGCTCATCTCACATCGACACTAGTGAGCTGCTGTACCACACTATTTGGCAACAATACAATAGCATCTGTGATGTGACATCCTGTACTTGTAAAAGTCTAAAAATAAGATAAACAATGATACTAAATACAAATCTATGGCAAAAGGAGACACAAATGGAGACAGACATATCCAACAAAACTCATGCCCTTTGACCTGCAGCACTACAGAAGTCAGTAAAAAGGTTACTGCAGGTAGCACGGGATTACATCTACGTAACCTGCCCCTTCAAGATGGTTTCACCAGACTAAAGATTTCAGAGGAGGCTGCCAGAACCACACAGATTAATTGGCCGTCAATAACTTTCCTAAAGAGATCAAAGTTCATTTGCACAATCAAGGTTAAAATTCAACAAAATGCGACTCGCCTATTTTGTCATCAGTTATTAAAGCAGTTGCAGCTTCTTACCTTGCCCGTGGATAATGCTGGGGCCGAGTGTAGCTTGGACCAAGTCTTTGGTTGGAGTAAAATACGAGTCTTTACCCGGGCGCTGACTCATCTTTGCCGGAAGAATCAGCTGAGATTCATCACTGTTTGCTACCAATTCTACAACAAAAAACAAACAAGTAAATAAAATAAATGTCCTGTTTACCGTATATAGTTATTTTACTCGTTTCCTTTCAGCAAGGCTAGAGGATTTCGATGGTGGCAGCTATTTCTCCCATTTGATGGGGAAATACACACACACACACACACACACACACACACACGTATATGTATATTTCCACCATCAAATGGGAGAATTTTACACTATTTGAGACAACCATACTGACATCATTTGTATTCATAAGATTATTTATCTGCTTACCTTGACAATTGCTCTCAGGGGATATTATTACAAAACAGAAGATTTCCCTATATCTATCTGTATACTGACATTGTTTCAATATATCTTTGTATCCCACCACCGGGGATTTTTAACAATTGACACTGCGTGTATATATGTTGCACTTAGTGAGTCTATTTGATTAATAAAATGGTATTCTTTTATGTTTTTAGACATTTTGTTGTGACCACATAGTTTTTGGTTCTCATTCATAATCAGACAGATTTCTGATATATAGCCCAGTTGTATTAACACACATTAAAACCAACATTATTTGAAGACTGTCTACTTTATTGTATTAGGAATTTTTGGGCTGAGTGCAGATATGGGTTATTTTTTTTTATCCCTCTTGGATCACCGTGTAAATAAAAAGTATAATTACCCAAAACAAAATACATTGGACACAGTTGAAAATTAAAAAAAAAAAAAAAATTAAATACAGTATAAGCAGCATAACAAACATCCATGAAAATCAAGAATGGAATATAAATTATTATGGCGTGCTTGAAACCTAGAGACTTCAGATCCACAGAGTGGTAATTAAATGGAAGAGAAGGATTGAAAGAGACTAATAAAAAAAGGAAAGTAGAAAATCTATTTTACTTCAGTGTTCCTTCTAAAGAAATTATTTTTGAAGTTCCACCTCCTAGGAACGTTTGGCTTCAAGCTTGTGCCAAATATTTATGTTCTAATTTGACGGAAAATAAAATCAGAATGCAGACTTAAGGGCGTCCATTGGGTCACAACATGTACTTGAAGTGTTTGATAAGTCCTAACCAGTCATGAGATCAATGGCTTCAGTCATGTACCAAAGTGGCCAAAGCACATCTATCTTTAGCCAGTTACATTACAGGCACAAAACAGAACTCCTGATCTGGACAATGGTGCAGTTATCCTATCTACGAGACATCCAATTCTCATGCAACCGTGATCGGTTCTGCTTCAAACAGCAACAGGATACAGTACGGCCTCGTTCAGGGTGCCAGAGGCAGGAGTTGGAGGGCGGGCGTTCGCGTGTGCGAGCGGCAGTCTGCTGGGCGATGTGTGCACATCCTCCCAGCATACTTTTTCCCAAGAGTTGAGGAGTCGGGGAGGAGGCGGGGCTACAGACAGCAGCTTAGGGATCGAAGTTGCTGTCTTGAAATCATTCTCAAGAATGATTTCATTGGCTGCCGAGGTCCCAGTGACGCTGCTGCAGCTTCAAAAAACAACTTGGGTTGTTATTGAAACTGTAGCCAGCATCATCTCCGTACTTTGGAGACAGGGCAGCTGCTACCCTGACAACCACAATTAACTTTAAATACACTGTTTCGGACGGCCGCCCGCACGTAAGCCAGCACCCTGAACGAGGCCTAAGAGGCCGAGATCTGTGCACCAGACCCCTGCACGCAGCAAGCCCAGGGTATACACTGCTGTCTGACGGAGAAGCTTCAAAGGAGTTATTTCATTAAACAGGTACGTTCTCAAGTAGTTTCCGTACGACAGTGCCTCGATCGGCACCATCACAGTTACATAATGGTGTAGTCACAGGCGGTTAAAAAGTGCACTAAGGACAGTGACATTTCAATAAATAAAATTTAGCCAATATACACTTTAAAAAAAAAAAGGGGGGGGGGGATCGATAGTTTAACAAATACTGTACATATTTTACATCAGTTATTTTTTTTAAACGTAATTTTTCCTTGGTAAAACAAATGTCATGTAAATGTCTTTTGGTGGAGACTGTCCTCAAAACAAAAGGCTCGCTGTGGTGTTTGTTTTCTCTATTGTTTGATTAATGCTGGATTATCATTACTATACAAACATAAAAAACATGAGTAGCTGAGCTGCTTGAATTTAGCAGACCGCAGCGGAGAAGCGAGAGACGTGCATGTTTACCAGGTGCAGATCAGTGAAATGGCTACATTCAGGGTGATCCAATCTTCCGAAGGAAGCGGATTCCACTGATAAATTGTTGTCATTTGGTTTTGGGAACCTGCTCTGTGGGACTGCTCCTTTAAACCCATTAATGCACCATGGGGTTAACGAGATGCCTACAAAGGGTTCGCCAAATAAAATATGTAATGGTGGATCCCAAGCAGTATAGTATGTTTCTGAACCCGTGTAGGGCACACTAAGTAAGGCCCCAAAATGCATCTTAGCGTGGGAGTATAGATATAGAGATATAGATATATATAGTAAATGAATGATGACTGTATGCTCATTTGCATGTCTTAGACAGGTCTGCAACCCTGCCCTTCACCATTATCACCCAGCACCCAGTGCTTCCACTGCAGCAAGGGATTCTGGGAAATGACATGCAAATGAGCACACAGTGCCACCTTTTGCTTCAAAACCATATAACATGGTCCCCTGTAAGCTTATGCTTGCTGCATTTCAAAGATTTTGAGCACAGCCTAGGTTAAGATGCATAGCCAGTAAACCTACCCACAGACAGCTGTTTCGACCTTAATGGGTCTCATCAGTGTGGGGTTGGTTATACTGGCTTTGCAAAATTAAGCATGGGATAGGTATGGGAGATATAGATAGATATAGATATATACATATATACACACATTTTTACCCTCTCTACTTAATATCCTGAGGTTCTAAAATACACATTTTAACTCTAACCTTTTCAAATCCCTGACTGTCTAAGGGTCTGTAGAAAATAATAAAATTAATTTTATATGGATATTTTTTTCCCAATATATTATTCTTTAGACCTTAATACATGTATTAATATATTGTAAAATATAAAATTATAGCTACTGTATAATAGACATCGTATTTAAAATATTCACCATAGAATATTAGAAGGAGCAGCTCATTGAGTAAAGACACTGACTGGAATGGAGTTAAACAAGGGAACCTGGTTCAATTCCCAGTGTCAGCTCCTTGTGACCTTGGGAAAGTCACATTATCTCAGGCACAAAAACATAGATTGTAAGCTTTACGGGACAGGGACTGTGTCTGCAAAATGTCTCTGTAAAGCGCTATGTAAAACTAGCAGTGCCATTCAAGAACATGCTGTTATTATATGTTGGTTATATATTAGGTGGTATGGGATTTGTTTGGATAAGAGATAGAGATATTTAATATGAATCTCAGCGAGACCAAAGTGATGTTAAACAAATGTGTCAAGTTTTGTCAAGATCAAAATAAATGGCACCGAGCTAGATGTCACAGACTATGTTCCGTGGCCGGCAAATAACAATGGATGGGAATGAAATCAATAGTAGAAAGAAGATGGGATGGAGCGCATTTAGAAAAAACAAGAATATTGCAAAGGAACGTTCCACTGTGCCTCGTGGGGAAAGTTTCCAACCAGCAAATTCTGCCCGTGCTCATGTATGGATGCGAGACTTGGACTCTAAATGCGCAGATAATTCACAAGGTTAAAGCAATAATAGACACATATATATACATATATACACACATACTCTGTAGTATTAAATACCAATGGCATTTTTGTTTTCGTTTTTATGGTTTCCAACACTGAATTCCATTTTAAAATGAGTTTTAATGTATTGAGATTCACTTTGGTTGCTATAGCCCCACCCACTTCCCAGCAGTGCAAGAGCGTTGGCAAAAAATTATCGCAAAAAGATATCTTGCAGTGTTCCCAGCAGGAGACGGTATTGTTACAGCTTTTACTTTAGCCATAATTTGTTATGCATAGTAATATAAGTTTATATTATACTATAGAAGTTGTGTTCCACTGACTACAGGTTACATTAATAGTCAGGTATGTATGTATGTATGTATGCATGTCATTATTTATATAGCGCCATTAAAGTACATAGCGCTTCACAGCAGTAATACACGTGACAATCATATAAATAACACATAATGGGAAGAAGTGCTACAGACATAAAAGTAACATTTAGGAAAAAGAGTCCATGCGCTGAAGAGCTTACAATCTAATTGGTAGGTATGAAGAACATACAGAGACAGTAGTAGGGCGTTCTGGAAAGTGCGTCTGCAAGGGGCCAAGATTTATGTATGAAGTGCAAAGTATCAGCCATGGTGCTACTCATGTGCTTCACTAAGCAGGTGTGTTTTAAGGTGGGTCTTAAAGGTGGATAAAGAATGTGCTAGTCGGGTATTGAGGGGAAGAGAATGCCAGAGGTGTGGGGCAGTAAGTGAGAAAGGTTTAAGGCGGGAGAGGGCTTTGGAAACAAAAGGGGTAGAGAAAAGATATCCTTGAGCAGAGTGCAAGAGTCGGGATGTGCATAGCGAGAAATTAGGGCTGAGATGTAAGGAGCAGCAGAAGAGTGTAAAGCTTTTAAAAGTGAGGAAGAGAATTGAGTGTGAGATGCAGGATTTGATAGGGAGCCAGGAGAGGGATTGCAGCAGGGGAAACGCCGAGACAGATTTAGGAAAGAGTAGAATGATTCTGGCAGCAGCATTTAGGATAGATTTTAGGGGAGACAGGAAGGCCGGACAGCAGGAGGTTACAGTAATCGAGACGGGACAGAATGAGAATCTGTGTCAGAGTTTTAGCAAATCGAGCAACAGAGGAAAGGGCGTATCTTTGTAATATTGCGGAGGAAAAAAAAAATGTTGAATGTGAGAGAGGAGTCGAGTGTGACCCCTATGCATCGTGCTTGTACTACTGGGTGTACGATAGTGCTTCCAACAGTAATGTAGAAGGAGCTAGTTGGGTCAGATTTGGGAGGAAATATGAAGAGCTTAGTTTTTGCCATGTTAAGTTTGAGTTGGCGGGAGGGACATCCAGAATGATGTAGCAGAGACACATTCAGAACTTTGGTCTGTACAGCAGGTGTAAGATCAGGCAAGGGTTGAAAAGTAAATGTGTGTCATAAGCATAGAGGTGATACAGACCGTCCTCGGTTATCCAACTGAATCAGTTCTGGAAGTAGCATTGGATAATGAAACCGCTGTAAATTGAGTCCCATGTTAATCAGTGGCGGTGAGCATTGGAAAACGCATTCAGGAGTCGGATAACGCATTCTGGCGTCGAAAACATAGGGTTCCATTGTAATAATATATATTTTCTTTACCTGTGCATGCAATGTCTTGTATATAATGTATACCCTGTTCATTTATGTAACTGTACTTGTAACCATGTATTATTTGTCATAACTCTGTGCCCAGGACATACTTGAAAACGAGAGGTAACTCTCAATGTATTACTTCCTGGTAACACATTTTATAAATAAATAAATTTTAAAGCGTTGGATATGCCATTCGTTGTAAAGTGAAACGTTGGATAGCGAGGACTACGTGTATTTGAACCCAAGAGATATAATTAGGTCACCTAGAGGGAGTGTGTCAAGAGAAAAGAGCAGAGGTCCCAGGACAGAGCCCTGGAGTACCCCCGCAGAGAGATTGATAGAAAAGGAGGTGGTGTTGGCAAAAAAGACACTGAAAGTGGCAAGAGTAGATCCAAGGTAGAGCAGTGTTCCGAATACCAAGAGTATGGAGAATGTGAAGGAGAAGCGGGTGGTCCACAGTATCAAATGCTGCAGAGGGGCCAAGTAATATGAGCAGAGTGTAATGATCCGTCTTTGGCAGCATTTCCGGATGTATTGGGATTTATGATTGCGTACCATGTGTGCTTACTTGGTGATCTACTTACTGCAAAAAACGTTGTTTTGTGTTTGTACATTATATTCTTTTTAATAAGAACTGTATTAAAAGTGTGTCATTTTTTTGTTTTTGTTTCTGTATAGCCGTTTTCCCACTTTTTTGTAATTAAGCATCAGTATATAAAGAGAAAAAATATGGATCTGAACCACACCCCTGTTTAAGTGCCATAGGTCACAAAATGCATAGGGGATGTTTAGGGCCACCTCTTGCTGCCTGTTGTATTGCACCTATCTCGAATAAAACGTTCTACCTTTTCATCCAATATCCAGGAGTGTATTACTTTATTCATGTTCCATAGAAAATAACGTTTTTTCTTCCTTTGCACCTTTAACTGCTGAAGTAAAACAGGACTGTGACAGGGATAATGTATCCAGCAGACCAGTTTGTGATTCTGTCCATCTTAAAAATATACAGCTGAAAATACAGGCAATATCCAATATTTTTGATTGTCAAGCTTATCAAGTCCTATAGAACCGTAAACATGGAGTACTGAAGTGCAGCAGGAAATTCTGATACTACCCAGACTGATTATCTTCCAGCATAAAGTAAATCGCGGAAAGGTACACAAGAGAAGCCTTATCTCCCTGGAGCTAGCATATGGCATAAAAACTGCACTGAAGCATATGCTGAAGGGTAAACAGACGAGAAAAAATGGGCTCAATTTAACTCCTACAAAAGGAATGTAAAGTTCAAGTAGGGAGCACATTATAAGCATAGCAGTATCACAAGTGTGAAAGTAACAGAGGCTCAATTTGCAGATCACAATAAAGTACAAGATCAGCAGTGTTAGGAACACATTCCCACCTCGGAAAAGGCTGCAAAAAAGAGACTCCACAGGTGCAGCCGTACAACTGCAACGTAGAAAACTCACAACGGCAGCCATTTTTAGGGGACAACAAAAATAATGTGTAGTCATATCGCTGAGGCAGAAAAAAGGACTGGAGGCGTTCAGAATGGTGTGTGAGAGAAACACATACAAGTCAATGAAAGGACACTGCTACAACCAGCGCCGAACTGCACAGTTGTGTTTCGTACATTGTCTACACTGGATCACAGCTGCTTCGGCAACAAAGGGATCACATTATTCTCCTCTCTTTACCCATCTTTCAATATCATTGATCGCGAAAATGGGTATACAGATGCAGCGGCCTTTATTTTAAGGTATCACGGCGCCGTTTTCGTGTGCGCTGCTGTACTCCATGTGGCATCAACGCCGCCAACCGCCCCAGGCACGCGCGTTTACCGCGATTACTGTTGAATTTCATGGATTGTGCGCAATTAAATGAAATGAATGAATTGTAATGTGCACAGTACTGTGCTACTGTGTCAATTTCAGGTGTTTAAAAACCAGAACTCTAAAATGCCATTTTCTGCACGCGTGTCTTAAGGCGGAACGGTTGGAAGTAATTCCCACGCCATCACATGGGTATTCCGAGGGATAAACCGCGTGATTTTTTAAAATTATGGCCACGGCATCTGTAGGTGAACTCTCACACGGATATGTGTGTGTGTGTGTGTGTGTGTGTGTGTGTGTGTGTGTGTGTGTGTGTGTGTGTGTATATATATATATTAGATATGATGCTTGCGTGTGTACACATATAGATCAATACAGGAGAGCCACCATTGCAATATACAGTAGCAGGGAATATATAGGAAATATTTTTTTTTTTTTTTATATATAAATTCTACAAAATATATAGTTAACTAAAAGTGTCTAGTAACTAATGTAATTGAAAAAGGTGTCAAAATGTAATCTCTTCTATTAAGATAAGTGGTTTCCGCTCATTCCTTTGCAGGAGTTGCTAACAAATGGTATAAATCAATAAAAAAAAAAAAAAAAGGTTTTCAAAGACTGAAATGAAACCAAGGTAGGAACGGATTCACGAATGACACCAAGGCAATGATACACATATTCATGCAACAGGGAACTGTATGCTGATATACTTACATATATTATAAAAAATCATTCAAAAAAAAATGTTAAGTTACATTTTTTTTTTAGAGAGAGAAAGCGAGAGATCAGAGGGATATAGGGGGTGGGGGGTGCGGAGATAGAGCAGGAACAGGGGTGGAGAGAGGGAATGGAGGGACTGAGGGGGCGGAGAGAGACCGGAGGGACGGGGCGGAGAGAGACCGGAGGGACGGGGCGGAGAGAGACCGGAGGGGCGGGGCGGAGAGAGACCGGAGGGACGGGGCGGAGAGAGACCGGAGGGACGGGGCGGAGAGAGACCGGAGGGACGGGGCGGAGAGAGACCGGAGGGACGGGGCGGAGAGAGACCGGAGGGACGGGGCGGAGAGAGACCGGAGGGACGGGGCGGGGAGAGACCGGAGGGACGGGGCGGAGAGAGACCGGAGGGACGGGGCGGAGAGAGACCGGAGGGACGGGGCGGAGAGAGACCGGAGGGACGGGGCGGAGAGAAACCGGAGGGACGGGGCGGAGAGAGACCGGAGGGACGGGGCGGAGAGAGACCGGAGGGACGGGGCGGAGAGAGACCGGAGGGACGGGGCGGAGAGAGACCGGAGGGACGGGGCGGAGGGAGACCGGAGGGACGGGGCGGAGGGAGACCGGAGGGACGGGGCGGAGGGAGACCGGAGGGACGGGGCGGAGAGAGACCGGAGGGACGGGGCGGAGAGAGACCGGAGGGACGGGGCGGAGGGAGACCGGAGGGACGGGGCGGAGGGAGACCGGAGGGACGGGGCGGAGAGAGACCGGAGGGACGGGGCGGAGAGAGACCGGAGGGACGGGGCGGAGGGAGACCGGAGGGACGGGGCGGAGGGAGACCGGAGGGACGGGGCGGAGAGAGACCGGAGGGACGGGGCGGAGAGAGACCGGAGGGACGGGGCGGAGAGAGACCGGAGGGACGGGGCGGAGAGAGACCGGAGGGACGGGGCGGAGAGAGACCGGAGGGACGGGGCGGAGAGAGACCGGAGGGACGGGGCGGAGAGAGACCGGAGGGACGGGGCGGAGAGAGACCGGAGGGACGGGGCGGAGGGAGACCGGAGGGACGGGGCGGAGGGAGACCGGAGGGACGGGGCGGAGAGAGACCGGAGGGACGGGGCGGAGGGAGACCGGAGGGACGGGGCGGAGAGAGACCGGAGGGACGGGGCGGAGAGAGACCGGAGGGACGGGGCGGAGAGAGACCGGAGGGACGGGGCGGAGAGAGACCGGAGGGACGGGGCGGAGAGAGACCGGAGGGACGGGGCGGAGAGAGACCGGAGGGACGGGGCGGAGAGAGACCGGAGGGACGGGGCGGAGAGAGACCGGAGGGACGGGGCGGAGAGAGACCGGAGGGACGGGGCGGAGGGAGACCGGAGGGACGGGGCGGAGGGAGACCGGAGGGACGGGGCGGAGAGAGACCGGAGGAATGGGGCGGAGAGACCGGAGGGACGGGGCGGAGAGAGACCGGAGGGACGGGGCGGAGAGAGACCGGAGGGACGGGGCGGAGAGAGACCGGAGGGACGGGGCGGAGAGAGACCGGAGGGACGGGGCGGAGAGAGAACGGAGGGACGGGGCGGAGAGAGACCGGAGGGACGGGGCGGAGAGAGACCGGAGGGACGGGGCGGAGAGAGACCGGAGGGACGGGGCGGAGAGAGACCGGAGGGACGGGGCGGAGAGAGACCGGAGGGACGGGGCGGAGAGAGACCGGAGGGACGGGGCGGAGAGAGACCGGAGGGACGGGGCGGAGAGAGACCGGAGGGACGGGGCGGAGAGAGACCGGAGGGACGGGGCGGAGAGAGACCGGAGGGACGGGGCGGAGAGAGACCGGAGGGACGGGGCGGAGAGAGACCGGAGGGACGGGGCGGAGAGAGACCGGAGGGACGGGGCGGAGAGAGACCGGAGGGACGGGGCGGAGGGAGACCGGAGGGACGGGGCGGAGGGAGACCGGAGGGATGGGGCGGAGAGAGACCGGAGGAATGGGGCGGAGAGACCGGAGGGATGGGGCGGAGAGAGACCGGAGAGACGGGGCGGAGAGAGAACGGAGGGACGGGGCGGAGAGAGACCGGAGGGATGGGGCGGAGAGAGAATGGAGGGATGGGGCGGAGAAAGACCGGAGGGACGGGGCGGAGAGAGACCGGAGGGACGGGGCGGAGAGAGACCGGAGGGACGGGGCGGAGAGAGACCGGAGGGACGGGGCGGAGAGAGAACGGAGGGACGGGGCGGAGAGAGACCGGAGGGACGGGGCGGAGAGAGACCGGAGGGACGGGGCGGAGAGAGACCGGAGGGATGGGGCGGAGAGAGACCGGAGGGACGGGGCGGAGAGAGACCGGAGGGACGGGGCGGAGAGAGACCGGAGGGACGGGGCGGAGAGAGACCGGAGGGACGGGGCGGAGAGAGAACGGAGGGACGGGGCGGAGAGAGAACGGAGGGATGGGGCGGAGAGAGAACAGAGGGATGGAGCAGATTGAGAAGGAAGGGATGGGGCGGAGAGAGAACAGAAAGATGGGGTGGAGAGAGAGTGCGGGTGGGGGGCAGAGCAACAGAGAAAAAGGAGATGGGGGGCATTTACATTTTTCCCCAACTCACTTTATCACACTGATTTATACTCATTTACTTTATTCACATTGGGACTCCTGTAATTTTGTGTACCAGTTGATAATTGCACTGTCCAATTGATTAATTATATGTTAATATGTGGCTGATGTCTCATCCACTCTGCATTAAGATCAGTGCATATTATAGTGTATAGTACAGGCATACCCCGCTTTAAGGACACTCACTTTAAGTACACTCGCGAGTAAGGACGTATTACCAATAGGCAAGTGGCAGCTCGCGTATGCGCCTGTCAGCACGTCCTGAACAGCAATACCGGCTCCCTACCTGTACCGAAGCTGTGCGCAAGCGGGAGACTATAGAGCCTGTTACACATGCGTTATTTACATCAGTTAAGCACGTATATGACGATTGCAGTACAGTACATGCATCGATAAGAGGAAAAAGGTAGTGCTTCACTTTAAGTACATTTTCACTTTACATACATGCTCTGGACCCATTGCGTACGTTAATGCGGGGTATGCCTGTATAGTGGCTAATGTTGAAACCACTTGAGGAAGTCCTGTACGAAGTGCGTTGTGGCATTTGCTATTGTGCAATCCCATTCCCTCGTGACCACGCCATCTCATTCCCTTGTGATGCCACCACGCCATCCAGTCCCCGTGACCACGCCATCCCATTACCACGCTCCCCCATGACAAGGACGTGTCGGCGAACCGATGCGATTCCAAGCATTGTCTTGCTACTCCTGGGAGGCCGGACTTCCAGAGCCCCTTGCTGTATAACACCAAAGGACAGCGACACTCACAAACCACGTCAATACTCTGAATAGCTTGACCTTATTTTATATATAAATTATACATACTTACCTTTATTAAATTAATTTATACCCTTTTAACCTCTGGTGCGCTACTCTTCTCTGATCTCTTTCGAAGACCTCTGTCCGAGAACTACCATGGGGCAAGTTTGGAGCGACTGCCTAACAAGAGGAAGCTACTGTACAAGCAGAACTTCATCTCACATTTATATTACAGCGTAGATTTTTAAGTCTGACTAGCTGAGAGACCCGGCGTTGCCCGGGATGTAATTTTGGGGGGGGGCTTCCCCCCCCCCCCCCCTTGACAGCTAGGTGGGTGACTGAGTTGACTGAGTGTGTGGGTGACTGTGTGGGTGGGTGGGTGACTGAGTGGGTGACTTTGGGTCGGTGACTGGGTGGGTGACTTTGGGTCGGTGGGTGGGTGACTTTGGGTCGGTGGGTGGGCGACTTTGGGTCGGTGGGTGGGTGACTTTGGGTCGGTGGGTGGGTGACTTTGGGTCGGTGGGTGACTTTGGGTCGGTGGGTGGGTGGGTGACTTTGGGTTGGTTTGACTTTGGGTCGGTGGGTGGGTGACTTTGGGTCGGTGGTTGGGTGGGTGAGTTGGGTCGGTGGGTGGGTGAGTTGGGTCGGGGGGTGGGTGACTTTGGGTCGGTGACTGGGTGGGTGACTTTGGGTCGGTGGGTGGGTGACTTTGGGTCGGTGGGTGGGTGACTTTGGGTCGGTGGGTGGGTGACTTTGGGTCGGTGGGTGGGTGACTTTGGGTTGGTTTGACTTTGGGTGGGTGGGTGGGTGACTTTGGGTCGGTGGTTGGGTGGGTGAGTTGGGTCGGTGGGTGGGTGAGTTGGGTCGGGGGGTGGATGACTTTGGGTCGGTGGGTGGGTGACTTTGGGTCAGTGGGTGGGTGACTTTGGGTCGGTGGGTGGGTGACTTTGGGTCGGTGGGTGGGTGACTTTGGGTCGGTGGGTGGGTGACTTTGGGTCGGTGGGTGGGTGACTCTGGGTTGGTGGGTGGGTGGGTGACTTTGGGTGGGTGAGTGACTTTGGGTGGGTGGGTGACTTTGGGTCGGTGGGTGGGTCGGTGACTGGGTGACTTTTTCAGGGTCGGTGACTGGGTGGGTCAGTGACTGGGGTCGGTGACTGGGTGGGTCAGTTAGTGGGTAGATGGGGTCGGTGAGTGGGTGGGTGGGGTCGGTGAGTGGGTGGGTGGGGTCAGTGACTGGGTGGGTGGGGTCAGTGACTGGGTGGGTGGTTTTGGGTGAGACTGGGTGGGTGAGTGTGAGACTGAATGGGTGGGTGAGTGTGAGACTGAATGGGTGGGTGAGTGTGAGACTGCATGGGTGGGTGAGTGTGAGACTGAATGGGTGGGTGAGTGTGAGACTGAATGGGTGGGTGAGTGTGAGACTGAATGGGTGGGAGAGTGTGAGACTGAATGGGTGGGTGAGTGTGAGACTGAATGGGTGGGTGAGTGGGAGACTGAATGGGTGGGTGAGTGGGAGACTGAATGGGTGGGTGAGTGGGAGACTGAATGGGTGGGTGAGTGGGAGACTGAATGGGTGGGTGAGTGGGAAACTGAATGGGTGGATGAGTGGGAAACTGAATGGGTGGGTGAGTGGGAAACTGAATGGGTGGGTGAGTGGGAAACTGAATGGGTGGGTGAGTGGGAAACTGAATGGGTGGGTGAGTGGGAAACTGAATGGGTGGGTGAGTGGGAAACTGAATGGGTGGGTGAGTGGGAAACTGAATGGGTGGGTGAGTGGGAAACTGAATGGGTGGGTGAGTGGGAGACTGACTGGGTGGGTGAGTGGGTGACTGACTGGGTGGGTGAGTGGGTGACTGACTGGGTGGGTGAGTGTGAGACTGACTGGGTGGGTGAGTGTGAGACTGACTGGGTGGGTGAGTGTGAGACTGAATGGGTGGGTGAGTGTGAGACTGAATGGGTGGGTGAGTGTGAGACTGAATGGGTGGGTGAGTGAGAGACTGAATGGGTGGGTGAGTGGGAGACTGAATGGGTGGGTGAGTGGGAGACTCACTGGGTGGGTGAGTGGGTGGGTGAGTGGGTGGCTGACTGGGTGGGTGAGTGGATGACTGACTGGGTGGGTGAGTGGGTGACTGACTGGGTGGGTGAGTGGGTGACTGACTGGGTGGGTGAGTGGGTGACTGACTGGGTGGGTGAGTGGGTGACTGACTGGGTGGGTGAGTGGGTGACTGACTGGGTGGGTGAGTGGGTGACTGACTGGGTGGGTGAGTGGGTGACTGACTGAATGGGTGACTGAATGGGTGGGTGACTGAGTGACTGACTGAATGGGTGACTGAATGGGTGGGTGACTGAGTGACTGACTGAATGGGTTACTGAATGGGTGGGTGACTGAGTGACTGACTGAATGGGTTACTGAATGGGTGGGTGACTGAGTGACTGACTGAATGGGTGACTGAATGGGTGGGTGACTGAGTGACTGGGTGGGTGACTGAGTGACTGGGTGGGTGACTGAGTGACTGGGTGGGTGACTGAGTGACTGGGTGGGTGACTTTGGGTAGGGTGACTGGGTGGGTGGGTAGGGTGACTGGGTGGGTGACTGGGTGGGTGACTGGGTGGGTGACTGGGTGAAAGTGACTGGGTGGGTGGGTGGGTGACATTGGGTGACTGGGTGGGTGACTGGGTGGGTGGGTGACTGGGTGGGTGGGTGGGTGACTGGGTGGGTGGGTGGGTGACTTGACTGAGTGAGTGGATGGGTGACTGAGTGAGTGAGTAAGTGAGTGGGTGGGTGGGTGGGTTACTGAGTGGGTGACTGAGTGGGTGGGTGACTGGGTGGGTGGTGGGTGACTGAGTGAGTGGGTGGGTGACTGGGTGAAAGTGACTGGGTGACTGACTGGGTGAAAGTGACTGGGTGACTGACTGGGTGGGTGAGTGGGTGACTGACTGGGTGGGTGAGTGGGTGACTGACTGGGTGGGTGAGTGGGTGACTGGGTGGGTGGGTGACTGGATGACAGTGCGTGGGTAGGAGACGGTGGGTGACTTACCTTGACCCCGTGGCATCTGGCTGGGGCAGGAGGTGAGTTCGGGAAGCTGGGGGGGGGCAAGAGTGGCAGGAGTCTCGCGCCGCGCTTCCCCTCTCCGGTAGCGGCGCACGTGAGGGGGAGTCCCGCGCCGCGCTTCCCTTCTCCGGTAGCAGCGCACGTGAGGGGGAGTCCCGCGCCGCGCTTCCCCTCTCCGGTAGCGGCGCACGTGAGGGGGAGAGCAGGAGGCCCGGGCCGCGCCGCGAGGGGGGAGGAGCCTGGAGTTTGCTGCTGAGCAGGAGGGCCGCGGCGCACGGTGAGGGTGATGGTGCGGCTGGGGATGTTGCGGAGCGTGGGGATTTGGGTGAGGTGGGGGGAGAGAGTGAGGGGCACCGGGAGAGGAGGGGGGGGGGGTGTGTGGAAGGTGAGCTGCGGTCCAACTGACGGGGGAGAGTGAGGGTGTGTGTGTGTGTGTGAGGGGGGGGTGTGTGTGTGTGTGTGAGGGTGTGTGTGTGTGTGTGTGTGTGTGTGTGTGTGTGTGTGTGTGTGTGTGTGTGTGTGTGTGTGTGTGTGTGAGGGGTGTGTGTGTGTGTGTGTGTGTGTGAGGGGTGGTGTGTGTGTGTGAGGGGGGTGTGTGTGTGTGTGTGTGTGTGTGTGTGTGTGTGTGTGTGTTTTTGCCCGTCACTCTGCCTCAGGCCAATGAGAGGTGCGGGGGCGGGCAGGCCAAGGGACCAATGAGATTGCCGCTAGGGACGCAGACATACAGTGCTTTCAGAAATATATAGTAGATACAGCCATTCCATTTACTATAAACAAAATTCCTACCGTAGCATAATTGTACTACAAATTCCAGAAAAACTTTTTTTTATATCACTAGCCAAAAGGAACACAAAAAAAGGCATATAAAAATAACATTATTACATATACCTTTTTGTTTTGTATTTCTTTATTGCAGTAACATACAATTTACAGGCACAAGAAATCTCTGTGATCGAAGGTAATGGACACAAACTCTGCTCACACCGTTTTCAATTGGTTTTTCCCACTTCACAAACTGTCACAATGTCACTCATCCATTAGTCCAGTCCCTGAAGTCTGCCTACAACAAGAGACATGTCTCTTCCCATGTCTCCAACTAAAGGCATTAACGTGCAAATAATGCACCTTTCCCCAAGATTGAGGCTGCTGTGCTACAAGAGTATTAAATATCAGAGGCCCTATTTATATGTAGTGCAGATACGAAAGCAAAAGTAGATAAGCATGGAAGGAATGTAACCATCATTAATAGTAATGAGGCAGACATTGTTCTTTGCAATGAGAATACGGAATACCCATAAGGCTCTTATTCGCAATAGGAGTGAAATAAAAACCCCTTAATGTTGCACGAAGATTGCACAATAGTTTTAACCACCCACCAAAGGCAAACAACCAAAAGCTGGTCTACCCTGCTCTGAGGCACCACAAAGTCAGTCTAAGGAAAAGAATCAAAGGTTCCAACAGGCTGCAGAAAGCAGTTATGCGCAGTGGAAAATAGTTCAGGGTTTATGGAATAATATTAAGTGTGATGAGGAAATTGTGCTATAATGGCTCAAATTCAGTTATGTCAAAAAAAGAGAAAAAATACATTCCATATTAGAAAAGTTCTGAACTAGTTAGTGGAGCAATCTGTATGTAGTACTCTAGCGCCATCTACTGGCAGATACCCAATATTTTCACCAAGGCATAAGAACATTCTTTTAATGGACTGCTCTTACAACCAATGGGCTTGAGCAGGGGTAGGCCGGCGGCTCCCGAGCTGCATGCGGCTCTTTCCGCTCCTACTTGAGGCTCTCTGCAGGTTGCCGACCCCCCGCTGTTACCTCCGTCCCTCACTCTCCTGGTGATGGCTGCGGGGCAGCCCGGCCAGTGCTGATTGGGCCTCTTGTTAATGCCGGGCCCAACGTCTCCCCAGCTGCTTGCCTGTCTCTCTACAGTATTGTAATGGAAAAAAAACTAAATACCGGGGCTTGTTATTGTGAGATGCATTTTAATCCCCCACATATTTTCTTGTATATTAATGCTTATACAGTATATACCTATTAGTGTGTGTGTGTACAGTATGTGTTTGTGGGGGTGTAATATTCATGCATGTGTTGCGGCTCTGAGTATTTTGGAGAAAGATTTGTTTTATAAAATGGCTCTTCTTCCTTGAGACGTTGCAGGCCCCTGGGATAGAGAAAAAAAATAAACTGAGGAGCAAGCAGTGGAAAGGTCTGAGAATCACCGAGGTCTACAGGACATGGCAGTTTTAAAGCCAACATTCCTTCACTCACTAGAACATTCGTTTTGGATTACCAGAACCTAAGGATCCTTCCCCCCCCCCCCCCCCCCCCGATGTGATCATTAGTGTTCCAACCCCACCGGTTCCAGAATTAAAATCAACATGTTACAATTTCCGAGTGAGCAAGAAAAAAAAGCCATATGGAAAATCGGGATGACGAACAGAAGGCAGCAACGGTCGTCTTCACATTTTTTTTCCCAGAAGAAACGTTTGATTTCTACGGGCCACCTGAGCTACATTGACCCAGACAAAGTATTCATGTTCTAGAGCGATAAAATGCAAGTATCTCAGAAACGAGGGATCCTGGGGCAGCCACGAAGGACTCACTGGGTCTAGTAATGTGAATAAATATATGTTCATTTCTCAAGTAGCAGAAGTCACGAGTAAGTTGTGACATATTTCACCCGCATTTCAGACTCATTGTATCAAGGTAATTTACCCAATTAAACACACATACACTTACTTCAATCTCTCTATTCAGAGTTATAAACACTCCATAAAAACCCTTCTACGGCTACTGATTTGAAAAAACTTGCATGAAAACCTTTATTTGAGATTTAACGGTTATTTTGAAAAGGGTAATAACAAAATAAAACACAAAAAACTTTGTTGTGTCAAAGCACACTTGTTTTGCAATGCATTGCAGGCCATTGTGGTATCCTAGGGGTCAAAATATAGCACGCACGGCAAATATTCCTTTTACTGTTACCATTTCCATATTGGTCATGGAACTCAGAGTAACCAGACAAACTCGCAGTGCGATACAACTCCAAGTTACCAGCTAAAAACAACTAGGCACTTCATGCTAGCATAAACTCTTACTTTGACACGTGCAGTTATATATAGATAACACAAAACAACAACAACTATAGACACTTCACAATCTAGGATACTAGGCCAATAAGCATGACGCAGGCTGTCTGCATTACTGCGGCTGAGGCTGAAAGTAGGAAATGCATTGTACAGATAGTTAATGCTCTCTCTGTACCAGCGACACCTGTGTTACACCGACGAGGACATTAGTTCCAACACAACGTGTAGATCCTTCATTACAGAGAGAAAGTCAAACTACACATGCATTGGGTTACAATGCTCCGCAGTGGTAAGACAAACACAAAGCCATCGTGGAGATAATAGTCATTTACTAGGTTTTAATGAATGGTGTCATAGTATTTACTTTGTCAACATTTCATGTATGAAAAGAACTACACGATGCTTTGCCGGTTTTATTTTTACAGAACATCATAACACAGCCCGATATAAACATAGCATGTGTACCACGGATCTTAAAACAGAGATATGGAAATACGCCTTCAAAAACAGCTACAAACAAATACACAAATACTTGGGGTCTTATGCAAGCATTTGCAATGCTACAGAATCCCTGGCTGCAGTGGAAGCATTGCATGAAAAGAGATAATGGGGAAAGGTAGGTTTGTGGACCCGTCCGACATGTCAATGTGTTCATAAGTACACCACTTAGATTGTAAGCTCTTTGGGGCAGGGATTTCCTTTTCCATTGTCCGACGTTGCTGCACTTATTGTATTTTTGTAATTCCCTGTATTGTCTTTGTGAAGCAGGGAGTACACTGTCGGCATGATATAAATAAGGATAAACATAAGTGGTATTATTATTTGTTGTACACTGTACAGCGGAGCGTGTGTGTCACTTACTCACCATAACTTAGTGTGTCCAATACTACACTAGATGTTCTTTGAAGGCCAGATAAGCACAGAGGTCTTATAACTGGTTACAAGGAAAAGAAGGCCGTGTCTCCAACGGAACGCTGAAGGACAGCTTCCTTCAGAACACAGTGCTCAGAGTCAATCCCAGCTGGGTTTGGTACAGCATATGGACTTGTAAACTGTACTGTTTATAGCCGCAGTGATTACTGTGCCGGCCTTGAGTATACAAGCTGGTGGGTGAATTCCTGCGCTGCAATAAAACGTTTATCAGGAGTGGCTCCGGGAGTAAAGACACGGACTCTGCAAACAATGCCATGGAGTTTGGATCAGGGGAACCTCGTTCCATTCCCAGTGTCTGCTCCTTGTGACTTTAAGCAAGTAACTCTCGCCCTGTGCGTCAGCCACCAAAAACAGATTGTAAGCCTATCCGGGCAGGGACTGTGTCAGCAAAAATTCCTAGTGCTGCGTAGCGCTCACTGTACTGTAATTGTGAAGCACAGAGTCCCACTGGGAGAACAACGCTAGAAGAAATAAAGATATTATATGAATAAATCCCAAAGCGTTCTCATTGGTCCTTGCTCACAGACATGTTCAAAAAGATATTAAGAGATACGTTACCATGAAAGGTAGCTATAACATTTTTGGAACAAAATATGAAGTCTTCATTTGTTCACCCCGAAGTTTCCTTCGCAGCCAAAGGATAGAGTCACAATAACAAAAAGAAAGCAGTTCTGCTAGTCAGTCACTGGGCAACAGCAAGAGGAACATTTATATTTCCAGGCTGCAGGGGGCTCCAAATAGCTCTATTTCAAGCCTCTCTAATACATTCAATTACATGAGACATACAGTGTAGCTTGCACGGGTGCCTGGATTTTCTGAATAGGAGGTGATATGAAACACATTGGAGGTTATTCATTAAACCGCGATAGTGCCAAATTTGGCACGGTCGCTTGGAAACGGCCATGGACATTGGGCGTTTGTGCGGTAGTGCCCTGATCAGCATCATCACCGTTTAATGAATAACCCCCGGTTTCTCTTTCCGGTCATTCACAACCGTCACATAAAACACTACGCAGACTTTGCCATGGTACTCTCTGCAGCTCCTACTTAAATCAGCCATCCTGGAAACACGCTATTACATCTTTGGAAGTAGGGGGCCAGCGGTGGAATGGGATGTGTGGCCGGCGCTCCACCGCAACACGTCACCGCCGGAACTACCGACCGCAGGACACCACGCGGGAAATTTGAAAATGTTGGCGGGCTGCGGGTCCTGCTGTGCGCATGGGCGCTCTCACAAATGGTGTCGGTCGGCTGAGTACCTTTAAAGATGGCAGCTGCTGGCGAGTTCAGTGGGGGAGATACGATAAGAGGTGAGGTGCCCTGCGGTCAGTAATTCCAACAGCAATTTGGTCACGGCCACATAGCAGAGGCCAAACGTCCGAGGCTGGGCCTGCGGTGCTGAACCATGCAGTTCCCAGATGCCGGTGCTCCTGCTGGAGAACCCAACCTAGAAGCCGGTGTCCACCACTGAAAAGCCGCAAACCGATGATGCTGTGGCTACTTATTGACACGCGGATCCTGCTGCATTTGGTGGCAATATTGTTTCCACGGGAGGAAGCACCAGAAATTACAACTGTAATTCCTTTTGAGAAACAGAGGGTCACTAGCACTGAAAATGGTGAGGTCCAGCACCGCAGGCCTTCCTGGTTCCAAATACATCAATATTAATAATAATACAGTCGGGATTGGTCCATTTAAATAGGTTATGAAGTAGTTAATACATTTTTTTGTGAATGGTCAGGCGAAGAGAGGGATACATTGTTAACCTGAGCTATATCTCACAAAGCCCTTGCCCAGAAATTAGGGAAACCATGTTCTTCTCCCCGTTAACTAATGAGCCTTCCTATCATGGAATACAAACCCGTATACAGTACTGTAAATCCTGGGCGGGGTTCTCTGCTCACCAAGCCAAGTTCATTGTTTATTTTCCATTTCAAGTAGTAACAAAGGAGGCAGAGGGAGTATGGGGTATGATACCTTTTACTGGACCAATAAGTAGTGGCTATGTTACAATCTTTCAAACATCTCCCCGAGTCCTTCATCGGGTATCCCAAGTGGTTCGAAAGCTTGTAACATCAACTACTTGTTGGGTCCAATAAAAAGGTATCAACCCACCTTTTCCCTCATTTGTTACTACTTGGAAGAAATAGACCAACTGGCTGCCCACCCTTCCTTGCTTACAATTCAAGTGTACTTTTTCTGTTTACTTTTGCTCTTTGACTGACAACACCACTGCCCTTACGGCCACTCGTGGGTTACTGCCCATGCAAATCCCATTCACATTGTGTGCGTGTCCCCAGAAGCACAACATACTAACAGTATTATTCATCTAAGCAGTTTGTGGCGGGCCTCCTCCTCCTTTCAATTCTGTTTTGCCTCGCTCAATAAGAAACAGCCTTGTCTCGTTTCCAAATGTGTCAGTCACGGAATCCTGTAATATAGGCAACAAACAGCCTCCGGGACACATCCAGTCATCCCATAGTGCTTCGGGTACCAAAATTAGATTTCATATCCCTGCGCTGTGGGTAACAAAATCAGATTCTTTGCATTTCTGTTCTGACTGCCACTGTGTACCCAGGTGATGCTAAATAAAAAGAAACAGTAATGAACTCTTTGTACTAAAATTATGCCCAACATGGAATTCCTTACTCGTCCAGGTGAAGCCCCATTGTTCCTGGCTAATATGTATGTATTTGATAAACCTATGTGATATATAGGTAGAGACGCCTGATGGGGTTACGCAAAAGTTGCTGCCCTCTGCACAGAACCAGCGTGCTATGGGCTTAACATTTGCTTGTACTATGTGTAATGTAAACCCCACCCACTGGAATGTTAATGAGCCAGGAAGACAAAGGACTTTGAATTTACAGCTGCATTCAATCTGAACCCCTTCAGTGTACATCTGCGTCGCCCCGAAGGCGGGCAACTAAATGGTGTGAGCCATTTGATGGTTTGGTGGTGATAAAGCTTCTCTATTACAAATCTGAAACTCACCAACCCTTTTATCACATGTACCCAATTTTCCAACTCTAGCTGTCCATGAAATGTCTGAATTGAATATATAACCCTGTTCATTTAATGTAACCGTGCAGGGGTGCGCAAACTTTTCCTTGTACCTGCTCTGCTCAGCGCATCGCGCCCCCCCCCCCTTCTCGACCCCGGTGTCAAATGACGCGCG
The DNA here is from genome assembly GCF_040206685.1 of Ascaphus truei. Taxonomy (NCBI): domain Eukaryota; kingdom Metazoa; phylum Chordata; class Amphibia; order Anura; family Ascaphidae; genus Ascaphus; species Ascaphus truei. The sequence continues at coordinate 91,484,951 of NC_134487.1, read as the reverse complement.
GGGTCATGTGACATCACATCGTCATGGTAACGTGAGATCATGTCCGGCTTACCAGGACGACGCGTCGCTGGAGGGGAAGGCAAGTGTATTATAGAGGCCTCACGCGGTCCCCGGCTTTTAATTTAAATGCCTGGGGAGAGAGCGAGGGACCTCTATAACTGTTGCGCAACCTCGAAAATGTAGCGCCCCCAGTTTGCGCACCGCTGTAACCTTGTATTGTCCTACCTCTGTGCCCAGGACAGTGGTGTAGCTAAACATGCTGGGCCCCCCCGGGCAAAACTTTGCGCATGCGCGATCGGCACTTACCGAGCGGGCCCCCAAGAGTGCGGGCAATAGCTACTCCCCTGGCCCAGGACATACTTGAAAACGAGAGGTAACACTCAATGTATTACTTCCGGGTAAAACATTTTTATAAATAAATATTTAATGATACACTATTGTATAGCTCCAAAAAAGGTAAGAAACGCTTCATTACAGAGAGCTAAAAGAAATAAGTGAATCAAAAATAAAACACTACAGGAAAAGGAATCGCTGCATTTAACCTAGATTAGAACCGCATTTATCCCGAGCGCCGAACATCTTGCCTAAATATGAATTGTAAACACCTCCCATCTGCTTTCCCTGCCTCTTCTTCCACAGCAACACGGTTATTAATCATCGTTTGTTTGCAAATCATATTTTGCAGCGTAGTACGATGGGTTGGGGAGACCGCAACTATAAAATCCCAACATTAACACACACGCTGGTAAGGAGAACTCACAATCTAAAAGGAAGGGAGAGTGAAGACAGAAGGGACCGTGGGAGAGGCCATGAAGCAAGCAGCTGGGATGCTCAGCTTTGTAACAGGGAAGTGTTAGGCTACGGCCCCAGGCACTCCGCGTGTGCTGGGATTGGAGCGCCTAGCGGCGTGTGCACCTTCTCAAGCTGCGATCTGCGGTCTGTGCTGGAGCTGCAGGGGGAAAGACAAGCTGGCGACAGGGGGGGAGGGAGGGGGGCCATCTCTCCATCGCCAGCTCTAAACACAATTTTCTTGTATTTCGAAAATCTGGTCGCGCAGCGGCAAATTGCGCGCCAAGGTAGCGAGTTGGCCCGGCCCTATTGAGGGGCGGTTCTTGTTCCTGCCATAGCGCGCCCTGCAGCAGGCATCGGGGACCTAGCCTTACACACATATTGCAACCCAGCAACTGACAGCCAACAGCCAACGTTGGTTTACGGCCATCAAGTGAGCTAAAAGTGTCTTACTGCTGTACGGATTGAGAATAGCTGTGAAGTTGTGAATTCCCCGCAGAGGACGGGAGAGAGATGCAGAATGTCACACTCTGCTTCTATTTGGAGAAGTTAACCCCTTCCATGATGGAACTGGCATTTTTCTCTAGTTCAATGTAGCTCTCCTCTATCGATCATTATAGTTCTGGGTGGCACGTTCACTTTTCAGAAACACACTGCCCCCTTGCCGTTTTATGAAAGATGATACTAGACTTCTCCTCTTCTTAATCTGCTGCCCTATTAAAGTCTCTTATGCTCCACGAATGCCAAATATCCAACACATCTTTAGGCAGAGCACAGTATTATTATTAAAAAAAAATAATAATAAATATAATAAATAACAAAAGTGGCGACCAACTCCAATGCTCAAGGGCCACCCACAGGTCAGGTTTTCAAGATATCCCTGCTTTGGTACAGGTGGCTCAATCAATGACTGAGCAACTGGTGCTGTATCAGGAATATCCTGAAACCGGACCTGTTGGTAGCCGGTGAGGACTGGAGTTGGCTCTGATCTAGGTCAATGATCTAGGTCAGTCTTTAAAGACCAGTGAAACCCCTCACAAATGTATGGTGACTGCAGCATCCTTTAGAAATCATTCATCCGTTGTATGTAAAAAAACACCATTGCCGTGGCTTATATTTTCAAAATAATGCATTACATTACTGTATATGAAAGAACGACATATTATAAAGTTTTTGAATTCGGTTCCAAACAGGACAAAAGAAAATGGTGTTTTGAAGAATGAAATATTCGCCATTACCACATTTGGGCTCAGGGAATGCCTGGTAACGTCTCATGGAACCCCAGGTCTCCTGTGAACACGTCGCCAACCACTGATCTACGAGAAGGCAGCCCTGTGCTGGACTGTTACTCCTGCAGTGTTAATATAGTGATATGTTTCTGTGTACTGTGCATTACCCAGATATTCAGTGCTAGCTGGGTCGTCTGTTTATAAAAAAACTGTGGCATTCGTTTGGGGACAAACCGTGCATCACAGGTACTAAATAATATGGATGAAGTCTAACCGCTAAGGATAGATTCAGAAGCACACGATGCATCACTGAAAAGGCATGTTTTTATATTGCTATAATGAAAACACAGCTATCCACACATTTTTCACAAAATGTGACCACTTTCCTGCATGTGTTTCAAGGCCCTGTGGATTTCCTCCGAGTGAATATGTGAATACTGTAAGGGATGCAGAAAGTACTAATTAGGGAATAAAAATGACGCAGAGGAAAGAAAAGGTTTCCATTAGACATTTTCATGGTTATTCTACACTCGTCTTTATTGAATTATGCGCTGAACAATTTACTCGGTGCCCAACTTAATTTATCTTCATCTAAGTGCACTTCTGCTCAACCATTAGTAAATCTGTTCCCGATTATTGAAAAAGCTTAGAGCAACAGGAACAAACTGGGAACATCGCATTCAAGAAAATAAGAATCTGGCTGTTGTAATAAGCAACATTGTGTGGATGAAGCATACTACAACCAAACTGTAGTCTTTGGCACCAATTACTCTATATTAATTGGTGTGATAAAGCAAAGGGGTCTTTATGGAAAGTAATGTGGAGCAAAACTAGAGCAAATTGTGATCCAGTGCCTCTGAATCAATGCATGTAGCCGCTTTGCTCCAGTCTGCACATTTTGGGGAATGTCAAGACAGTAGGAAGAGATTCCCAGTGCATATATCATAATAGTATACAGCAAGTTAATGCAAGTATTCCATTATAAATGGTATTCCGCCTTTCTTTGTGCAAACCCCCCCCACAGATCTGAGGTACTGTAGGATAAACCAGGGGTGCGCGGATCTTAGAGGCCCCGCGCCTCTCCGATGGCATTTAAAATAAACGCAGTGGCTCACACGAGGCCTCTAACTTTTCACTTACCTAGAGTTCCAGCGACGCGTCTCCATGGCAACCGGTGGCAGGGTCATATGATGTCACGTTGTCATGGCAACGTGACGTCACATAACCCCCATGGTGTCATTTGACGCCGGAGCCTTGCGAGGGGTGGGGGGGCGAGGGGGAGGAGGCACGAGCCGGAGGGGAGAGGAAACATGAGGGCTTGCTTATGTAAGTTTGCGCACCCCTGGGATAAACCACTTTAAGAGTTTCTGCCAGATGTTCGAAACTTAAGCTTCTTCTATTTGAGCAGGAAAATAGAGCATTGCCTCAAAACACTTCATGCTACAGTATTGTGCACAGGAATTCTTGGCCAATGCTTTCAAAACCTCCTGGGTCTCTTCTTTAAGTGGTATATTGCTTTGAAATATTTTCTTCTGTTGTATTTCTAAACAGTGTTGGGGGTTACATTTAGGTCAGCACTCAAACTGCACACGAAAGGCGCAATCAACGCCTGCAATCTGTTTTGTGAAGTCAGATACACACGTGTGTGTCTGTGTATGAGTATGTGTGCGCGCATTTATATGTGCATGTGTCTTCATGTATATATGTGTGTATGCGTGTGTAGGTGGTGGTGATATGTATGTATGTATGTATGTATGTATGGATGGATGGATGGATGGATGGATGGATGGTGTGTGTATAAGTGTAACCAAATAGGTTACAATAGCAGTTCTTGAAGTCTGTTGTACAAGTAAAAAAAATGTCTTCCCTGAGTTTGAGTAGATGCAGACTTGTTTGTAGAGGCCTGTTTTATAATACAGTGTTTAACAAAACTGCTCAAATACATTTTCAATAGTATAAAACCATAAAAGAATATAGGTCACAACTATGACACCTATTTTGACATCACGATATATACTAGTGGCACAGGCGTAACTATATACGAATGCACGGGTAAACTTCCCATATACTGTATACGAGTCAGGTGGCGGCATGGATGGAGATGAATAGACTGAAGCTCATCCCTGACAAAACTGAACTAACGATTATAGGTTCGGCAAGACGCTAGAGTATGGGATAGGGGGGTTGAGAGCCCCCCCTAACATTGGTGTACAGTTGCTGCCCATGTCCAATGTTAGAACTTCTGCATCCTATTTGACCAAACTCAACATGCGCGTCCAAGTGGCACTCAGTTAAGTCCGTTTTTTTTTTTTAAATCACAGGCTGCTTCAGAGCTTGTGTCCACTCCTGTCATCTATGGACCTTGTGTCACGGGTCCATTTATTTATTTATAAAATGTTTTACCAGAAAGAATACATTGAGAGTTACCTCTCTTTTTCAAGTATGTCCTGGGCATAGAGTTAAGATGACAAATAGTACATGGTTACAAATATAGTTACATAAGTGAACAGGGTATACATTATATGCAAGACATTGCATGCACAGTTAGAGAAGATGTATATCATAGGCTTATGTAACAGTTACAGACCAGATTAAAATGTGAGACAGCTTTAGTTTTGAAAGAACTTAAACTGGTGGTGGATGTGAGAGTCTCCGGTAGGTTGTTCCAGTTTTAGGGTGCACGGTAAGAGGAGGAGCGGCCAGATACTTTGTTGATAAGAAAAAGTTTGCGTCGCACCATCCGAACAAAGGCCAAGTAGAGAGGTTAACTCCAAAAATGAAGTTTAATTGACCATAAAAAAAGAGGCAAAAACAGGCCAACATGTTTTTCGCTGCAAGTGCTTAATCAAGGTCCCTATTTCTTTGTTGAGCATTGGGATCATGTACAGGCTTTTGGCGTCAGATCTCGGATGATAAGTGCTGCATGTGGTAGGGGTGAGGCGTTTGTTCAGATAGATGGGTAGCTTGCCCAGAAAGTATTTGAAGGCAAGACAGGAATGGTGAACTTTGCGCCTAGACTCTAGTGATGACCAATCTAGTTCTTTGAGCATTTCGCAGTGATGTGAGTTGTAGTTGCATTGGAGAACAAAACGGCATATTGAATTGTAGAGGGTGTCAAGTTTGCTAAGGTGGGTTTGGGGTGCCGAGCCGTATACTATAGTCGATAATTGGCATTAGCATCTGCTGTGCGATACGCTTTCTGACCAGCAGACATAGGGAGGATTTGTTCCTGTAAAGTACACCTCGTTTGGCATAGGTTTTGGATGTCAGGGTATCAATGTGCATTCCGAATGTTAAGTGGGAGTCAAACCATATGCCCAAGTATTTAAAACTTGTAACAGGAGTTAGGGTGGTGTTAGCGTTGGTTCTGATCTGGAGCTCAGTCACTGGAAGCTTTAAAAATTTGGTTCTAAATACCATTGTTAAAAAGAAATAAAATAACTGCGCCAACCGTATAAAAATGGGTTCGATTTTTCAGTCCCTCATAGAGTGTAGTCCTGCTGCCAGAGTCTCGTTCAGAGGTGATTCTCCAACCTCTGTATTAGTCACTGAATGGAGAGAGGGGGGGGGGGGGGATCCTCCGGTGCTGTGCTTCACTCAAATTTCCAGGACACATGCAATGTAAAACAAACAAGGGACCGCGATCAGGAAGGGTTAAATCACAGTAGGGTGCTATGGGTGAAATATGCAATAGACACACTTACATTTAACCACTAGATTCCCTCTTCTATACAGTATATACTTCTTAATATAACCTCAGGAAAAGGGAGAGAACAGAGAAAACATAGTATAATTGAACAAAATGTATTAAAACAATTTATTGAACAAAATGTATTAAAAATATAAATTTCCAACTCACAAGCGACCATTAAAAAATGGCATAGAGTGCAGAAGTTTCAGTCTCTGCCAGACTTCCTCCCAGATGGTTAGGTGTCCGCGCGGAGTCTGTCCCAGTCGATAAGATGGTGGTGCAGGGATATCGATGAAAATCGGGTGGTTCGCCCAGACTTGTGCACAGCCTGTTCTTCCTCCCGTCAGTCAGCCTCCTTGCAGTTCTTTCCACGTCCCGCGCATGCGCATTCGCTCCGGTGGTAGTGTGTATCAGAATGGGATTCTGCTTCTCTGTACGGTGGCTCGTGAGGACCAAAAGACCGTCAGACGCGTTTCGCTAAAAGCTTCCTCAGTGACGTGGATACATGGGGGTCAGTAGCACTTTATATATCCTCTAAAGTTCACATTGTCCAATCTGGCACATGTAATTGCTCTCTATATTGGCATACGAAAGTGCTACTGACCCCCATGTATCCACGTCACTGAGGAAGCTTTTAGCGAAACGAGTCTGACGGTCTTTTGGTCCTCACGAGCCACCGTACAGAGAAGCAGAATCCCATTCTGATACACACTACCATCGGAGCGCATGCGCGGGACGTGGAAAGAACTGCAAGGAGGCTTACTGACGGGAGGAAGAACAGGCTGTGCACAAGTCTGGGCGAATCACCCGATTTTCATCCATATCCCTGCACCACCTTCTTATCGACTGGGACAGACTCCGCGCGGACACCTAACCATCTGGGAGGAAGTCTGGCAGAGACTGAAACTTTTGCACTCTATGCCATTTTTTAATGGTCGCTTGTGAGTTGGAAATCTATATTTTTAATCAATTTTGTTCAATAAACAGTGTTATACTATGTTTTCTCTGTTCTCTCCCTTTTCCTGAGGTTATATTAAGAAGTATATACTGTACAGAAGAGGGAATCTAGTGGTTAAATGTAAGTGTGTCTATTGCATATTTCACCCATAGCACCCTACTGTGATTTAACCCTTCTAAATACCATTGTTACAGTCTTGTCAGTGTTTGCAAACAGTTTGATTTGGGAAATCCAATTTTCGAGTCTCAAAAAGTCAGATTGAAGTGTGTTCAATGTCGGAAAGGCTATGGCTGTGTGCATATAAGATTGTGTTATCTGCATACATGAGTATTGAGGCTTCCTTACAAGCTGTAGGGAGATCATTGATGAACGCTGAGAAGAGTAGGGACCCCAAGAACAGAGCCTTGCGGGACACCACAGGTGATATCCAAGGGGTTGGAGATAGACCCTGAGATGGACACATGTTGGGATCTCCCTGATGGGTAGGAATGAAACCAGTTTAAAGCATGTTTCCCTATTCCAGAGCACTGGAGTTTGTTAAAGAGGGTAGCATGATCAACAGTATCAAAAGCCTTTGCAAAATTTAGGAATATTGCACCAGTGAGTTGTACCTGTTCCATTCCACATTGGATTTAATTGCAAACTTTTAGCGGGGTAGTTACGGTGGAGTGTTTGGGGTGAAAGCCAGATTGGAATTGGCTAGGGAAATTTGTTTTGGTATAGTAATCGCTTAATTGGGAGTGAACACATTTTTCCATGACTTTGTGTCTTTGCAGTTGGACTGTGCCTTATATGCAAGACTATGGAAATGCCTTATATGCAAGACTACTGGTGTCCCTGATACAGAGGCTCCAGCCTGTGCAGAACACTGCAGCTCGAATGCAGAAATGGGTTTCCCGCTTTGAGTAAATCAAATCCATCTTACACGATCTGCACTGGCTTCCAGTGATGTTCTGGGTTCGGTTCAGGTTGGCCGTTCTGGCTTTTAAAACATTGCAAGACAATGGGCCTCTCTACCTGCAGTTTCATTTGATGCCTCGCAGGGATACTGGCCATGATCTTATGTTCTATGGAAGCTCGCAAATCTAGCAATAATAGGATTGCGTTTAATTTGCTTATGATACAAAAACGCCCAATGCAGAAACCTGCACTTTCAGATGAAGGTTTCAAATCCCTTCTCAAATCAAAAAATGAAGTATAATGCATTACGGATGTCCAACTGCAAGGGTTCCACTTTTGTACATTACACCAGTGGATAAACGCCTTCCAAATCCAATAGACCTTCAATGTCACCTGTTTCCTGGAACACATTAGGGTAGTTATAACATTACCTGAGAATCCCTGTACCTTTAATGAAGTCCACGTTTCATGACGTCAACTTCAGGAATTGAGGATTGGGGTATCGAACTGGACTTTAACCCAATAATGCAGGAAATGTCGGGAGAATTCATAGCTCCTCCATCGACAAACACCCGAAGTTCGCAAACCTGGTCCGTCTGGGCCAGTACTGGGCTAATCACAATTAGTCGAGCTCGGTCTCTCAGACATTTTCATCACCCGCTGCAAAAGGGGGAACGGAGAGAACATTTACCTCAGACAGGAAACCCCAAGTGATTGAGAAAACATCCCAAGCCAGGATTTCTGGAACTTGCCACATACTATATGTCTGTACTTTTTTGTTGACTGCAAACACCATCAGAGCAACATTTGGTTGACCCAATGTCTGAACTAATTAATTGAAAAATTCCAGGTTCAGTTCCCATTTTCCAGGGTGCATTGAATATCTGCTGAGAAAGTCAGCTTTGTAATTTTTCTCCTGAAACGTATGTTGAGTAGATCAATTGAACTAAAAACTGGACTCCCTAAAATCCTTTGATGGTTCAAGACCAGATTATTTTTTTGAGAGCCCTGAAAATTTGAGTTGCCAAGGGCAACTCAAAGGAAAATTCCAAGGCTATGATCTGTCGAACCAAGGAGTTTGTTATTGTCTGGACCCAATGATCCAGAAATACCACCCGTCTGCCGCCGACCGGCATTACCCTCTGAACCGGGTGTTCCCATTGAGGATACTGATGGCAACTCGACTGGTACCTTGTCTGGGGAGGTTATGACCCCAGAGCTGTTGCAGATGTGAATCCCAATTCCCATTATAAGCTCTTCCTGGTTTATAGGATCTTCCCTCATGAAAACTTTGTGTTGGAGGCCTGTCAAATCATTATAATCTTAATCTTTCATGCTGGGGAGAAAGTGACCTTCTCCTACCGTCATCTTGGACAGGATATCACCCCGTGCTTAACCGAATAGATAAAAACCTTCATAGGGCAGACATCAGCCTATTCTTATATGAGGCATCCGCTGCCCAAGGCTTGAGCCATAACACCCTACTTGCGGCTACATAATACGCTGATCTTGCTGCAAGGCGAATAATATCCATTGAATGATCTCCAAAAATTAAAAACTCCATTGAGTCTTTTAGATTCGATGTGTCCTTCAGTAACTTCTGCCTTGAGGTTTCAGTTTCAATTCTATCCTCCAGAATCTGATGGTCCCAGAAATACAGGTTATTGCTATTGCTGGCTTCAGTGTTACTGCAAAAGACAAATATGGTTTATATACAATAGGATAGACTCTCTACTCCGATCTATAGGATGTGTGAAACATGATCCATCTTCTAACGGAATCTTTTTCTCGCAGGAGTGGATTGTACAGACCTCCAGGCCCGGGCGATTCCTTGGAGAGCAGCCCTGCTCCAGCAGCAATGTCAGGTTGGCATGACAACACGATGCTGCAAGAAGGCCGCTCCGGAGAAGGCAAGACCCACATCTCCCCACACACACCCGCTTTGGTCTAGGACATTTGGTCACAGGACTTTCCACCGATGTTTAGCCACTACTCACCACGTCGCAGAGACTACTCGCCGCCAGCCGCTTTGCCGTCAAGGCAAGTGCCTAACCTTACTCTAAAACCCCATAACACTAGCCCCTTACTCTAAAATCCCTTACCCTAAAACTACTATCATTAACCCTCTACCCTAACTGCTAAATGAACCCTGAAGTTAGCTTATCTCAGTGAAATGGGCGGCAGCTGAGTGTCCAGAAGTGGAAAGGCTGCAGGTCTCTCTGTGGCCGAACGCCAGCAGAGACTTGGTCATGGCGAGACGCAAATCAAAATGTCCGATTCCACACCCTATTACATTGGGGTGACAACCGGTCTGCGCTGGCGCGGGGACACTGCAGTGCTCTCCTCAGGTCGGGCGGAAGTTGGATCCTGGCGCCAGCAGGAGAAAGGAGAGTAATGCAGGCAGTCAGGGAGCTGCTAGCCATCGCTGGGGAGCTGCACCACAGCCCACCGCACCAATCCACCATCAGTCATCTTCTTAATGCAGTCTCTTCGAGTAAGTTGCTGGTCACTTGACATGTCACACTGCAAAATATTAAGACTTGGAGACTGTTTTCCTAGATATTGCAACCTGAGCTTCCTACTGAGGCTGCTTAGCTTTCTGGTCCCCTGCAATAGTAGAATGTACCGACACCCCGATGATCAAAAAACACTATCCACTAAGGAACAAAAGAAAAATTGAAAATTAACATGGCGTCCAGATCCAGATTCCTCCCTGGTGATAACCTTAAAGTGCATTGGAAATGACCTTTCGGAGTCATGCAAGCAAAACAATGACAACACTGAACTAGTGTCAGTCATGCCCCATAGCGATGTCACAGTGCCCAGCAAAACACCCCCGGCCCTCGCCGACATCACGGCACCCAGGGGAAGCCACCATTCAGAAACGAGCACAGGGCAGCAACATACATGGTCCGCTGGATCAAATGGTGGCTAGAAAGTTGACGGTATTGAGGTATGTCGAAGGGGGAGCCATAGACTTCACCCCTCTAACCAAGGCAGATAAGACTGCAGACATTCCATCCCTTAACGAAGGTAGGACAAGAATAACTGACCAGAGATGGGCGACTCCCCCTCTTATAGCGGTTTCGAAAGTTCTGCTCCTAACTAAGCTGGTTGGACGAATTAACTCATTGGTGTCTGCCATAGAAGAAAGTCACAATATCATCCCCAGTAAATTATGTTTCTGCTTCCTACTGGCTCACGGAACCTACAAGATTTGAAGACCATATTGATTTCCTCAAAATGGGAGAAAAACACTGGCAATTAATAAACACGTAATATCTTTCAGAACCGGGAGTATACATAAAACTCTCATTCCTCGCTTATTGTTCACACACCAGGATTTTGTTGTCAAATTTCTTCATTGTTTATTTTTAGTTGGCTAAATATACATAGTCTAAGAAGACAGAATGTCTGTCTCTGGGAAACTATGAGGAAATAAGTTGACTCATAAAATATATACACAATGCAAATACAGAATGTAACAGGCCAAAATCAAAAATATCCTGCCAACTGCTTTCTCATTAATAAAACATGTCAGACTAACACGGATGCATCCTCGTCTCGAAAACACTCAGAGGAAGAAAGAAACCTCTTGCCAGTTAACAAGATATGGATTATATGATTGCTTATCAACACCCTGGTAGCTGTAAAGTTTGTGGGCAGAAAAACAAATGATTTAGCAAAACTTTTATTGATGAAGGGTAAATCACAGATATTCAGGATTTATAATCTTAAACACTGCAATTAAGTCCATGTATTTTCAGATTACTGATCAACAGAGCACCCTGTGAGGTGTGAAACGCGTTGGAGGTTCGTTAGCCTCCTTTTATATGGCTTAAATACAGTTCACATTTTTTACTCCATAGCATCTTTAGCCCGATTCTTTGTCGGCGGTGCGCAGCCTTATTGCCTTCATTGGGTAATTTTTTCTTCACTTTCAGATAACAAAAGAAAGTTGTGTAATTATCAAAGGAAATGGGTTTGTAGTAATTGCCTTTTGATATTCAACTTTTAAAGCAGCAACCATAGCTACTCTTTATCTTTTTTTAAACAGTATTGGAACCTGTGGGTCCACCGGAGATGAACAGATTTATTTACAGCTCCGGGTGTCCCATCTGTTCCACAGATACTTACAGCTTTAGCTACTCATTGATCCTCCTCTGGGGAAGCAAAACACAGGAAGAGCACAAGACCTAAAACTAAGTATTACAAAACAGAAAATATTTTTAGTGCTTGAGGAAATAATTCTTCAGCTGCTTAACGTCTTTAATACAAAAATCGACACAATTTCTTCTATTTTTCAGGCAAGGACTTTGCAAGCAGGACATGAAATGATTTGTTTGTGATACTGCCTTTTTAGCCTTGGCACCAGTCAAGCCCTCTTGTCTTATTATCGCATGTTAGGATCCTGGTTGACAGACATCCTATAAATATTTAAAAACAGAAACCTAAAAATAGTACAGTGGAAAATTAAAAAAAAAAATGTTGTACCAAAAGCAGCTCCCCATTCCCTAGCATAATAGACCACATCACATTCAGCCAAAAATGACCAGTGAAACAAACTTAAATACTCTTACCCCACCCCCTGATGTCAAAACTTCACTTCCAGGAAGCCTCCTCCTTCCCTCCTTGCAGTCAGTGCTGTACCACATCCCTAACCAGAAGTCCCGATCGATCTGAAGTCCTTCAATCTGGAAGTGATGTGGTGCATGCAAATGTCAGTGCCAGCAAGACGGTGGGTGCCCCAACGCCAAAGGGGAGTCTGAAGAGAGAGTGCAAGCTCTGCAGCCGTACTGGAGCCAAGTGGTTAAAAATAAATGAGTGTATTGATCAAATGAACATCACCCACGGGGTAGTGCCACCCTCCTACGTGTTTCGGACGTGTAGTCCTTCTTAAAGGACTTGTTAAAGGAATACACGTCCGAAACGCGTAGGAGGGTGGCACTACCCCCCGTGGGTGATGTTCAGTTGATCAATACATTCATTTCTTTTTAACCACTTGGCTCCCTGGCCGTGCGCTGCTGTTCTCTTTTTTTCTTCTAGAATGAAGAGCTGCAATCCCCACAGGTGGGTACGGCCGTGGGAAACGACTCGTCCTAAACTTGCACGGAATATTCAAAGGCAGATGCGGTTTTCTGAACACTTCATATTTGAACAATTACCTACTTATTTCCGGTACTAAGGTGATCGAATATTTTTTCTCTCTTTCAAATGGGTTGACTCTGTCCTGCCGCCATTGAGGAGGCGAGTGACATCTCCCAGAGAGAAGTAATGAGAACAAGCTGCCATCTATAAACAGGCAACTGAACTAAGAATATATGGGGACACAGTGTAGGACCCGGGAGACATAGAATGATGTTGCCACTGCATGTTGAGGTCGGGGGGGGGGGGGGGGGGGGAAACACGTCACCATTGAGATATATTGATGCACATTTAATGTATTTAGTTCACCACATCTTGAGAACATATTATCTTTACTACAGTACAAGATTATATTTCCAACTGACATTCCCAGAAGACGGCAACATAAATGCTACTTAGAACATCTTTAAAGGGATCACTACAGTACAAAAAAAGCTCAACACTGAAAATAAGACGTACTTACAATACTGTGCCAATCTCTGAAATGGTCCCGTTTGCTGGAGTTTTCCTCTACCAATGAAATGAAATCCATCTTAGCTTCTTGAAGGAACTTAAACTTTTACAGTTCCCACTATTTATGAGAAATAAAGTAGGCAATGTTTTTTTAACAACCACAACTGCTCTATGATTTAGGATGTAGTCCTCAATATGCAAATCTGAAGAGCACTACTGTGGATGCTTGTTTTTAATGATCGCAGCATCAATTGCGTCACATGATGCCCAAGTGATCCGGTAAGAATGCAGTAGTGCTTGCTGAATTTAACCAAGGAACTAAAAGCAACATGAAAAATCTTGATTGATGTCCAAAGAAAGAGCAGCTCCAGGATAACAACACTGCAATGTGGATGTCTGAAGAGCCCCCATGTCCAGCACACTCCAGTAGAGCAGTTAGATCCCAAAAAGCTGGAAAGAACTGAAGCCCCCATAACGGGAGCTGAGGAATTGGAGTCTCCGCCTGAGAAAGCCATAAAGAAAACGTCCAGTCCACAGAAATGCTTCAATGCTTTCTGTGAATAAAACAGCTGTTCTAGTTCTTTGTGAAACAGTATTTTTCATTTGATGAGCTTTTGTTAGGACACAAAAAGCTGCTGATTATCACGTCTGAATAAACGGTAAAGAAAATCCCTTGGCAAAGCACGCAAAAATAATTATCGTTGTTGATGGGTTTGTAAATGGTAGCACGATCACCTCAGAATTAATTAGTCAGGTTTCCATGTGTTAACCCTTTAAGTTCCCCATGACATACGCTGATCATCATGAAGGCTGGCATTCTAGGAGCGTTCTGAAGTGCAGAGTATGTCAGGCTATAAATGCTGGTTTTCTGGGGGGGAGACGTCATTCTCTGTGGAGCGCAATCAGAACAGAAGTGGAGTGTATTCCACTTACATTAAGATCATGGAAGCCTGCTTGCAACTCCGTGATGGATATACCAAGCAATCCGGTGGTTGAGATCCCAAAGACATTTGACAATGGTACCGCTGGTTTGCTGATGCAATATTATCAGAAGACACCAAATCGCTGTGCGATTCAAGTTCATATCATTTTTCAGCCTATAGCAGTCTCTGAGAATATTGAACAGGACCCTTGTGCCTTTATTGTTAAGATAGGAAATGGTTTATGAAGTGTGTGTGTGTACAAAACCACAGAATTTTCCCCACGTCCTGCACATTACCCGCTATGTCTAATTACATATCGTTTGAGAAACAGAACTACTATGATTTATTGATCCTGCACTTGTTTTTAGTATTAAACTATATCTATACCTTTATTATTCTATTGCTTCCATGATTTCTGATGACGTTTTCTGATATGTGGCAAAAAAAAAAAGTGAGTTCATTTTTTTAATGCTTGAAGGGCCTTCAACTCATAACTTGGTCATGTTTATTTGTGCCAATCTGAGCAGGTTTGAGCATTTAATACTAGTACTACTGCATGTTGCGTTAAGCCAGTGGCTCCCAACTTTTTTTACATTGTGCACCATCTACTAAAAAAATATTTGTTAAGCGAACCCCTAATTAATGAATATTATTGCCTATTATTAACAGAACTATGTGACTGATCTCAGGCAGTAGTGTCTTGAGCTCCCCCTTCCCCCCCCTCAGAGCCCCACCCCCCCCCCCCCTACCGAGCCTACCTCCCGCCCCGGGCAGCAACCACGGGGGGATATCGGGGGCAGGGGGGGAAGAGTCTGGCGGGCAAGGAAGCAGAAAGCAGCACCCACCCGGTCAAGGTCAGTCATGCACCCAGTCACTAACTCAAAAGCCAGTCACTCACCCACCTGTCTTTTGTTGAATATATAAAAATAAACGAATTGCATTGTAATGTTTTTTTCCATATTACAATAACAAAACAGTTAAGTAAACGTTTTGCGCTAAAAATTATTTTTTCGTGGTAGGTGCGCTATGGGTTCAGGGGGGGGGGGCTGCTCCTTTGATTTGTCCTGGGCCCCATGATTTCTGTTGGCGGCCCTGTATATTGGATCGCACTATGTCTCTTTTCTTATTTTGAGGGAATATCCACATGTACCAATTTGGGAGAAAACCTGTACCTGTACATTCCTGGGAATCACAAGCAATAGCAGCATTAAGAAGAAACACACTAGCCACTGATTGGATGAGCTTTATTATTCTTACCTTCTAGTAAGTGGGCTGACATACGAGCCAAGCTAAGTGCCACATTTTCCTCATTTATTTACACATTGTACACTATATTATTTTCTCTTTTCTGGGGTGATCCTGCTCCTTCTGGATTTTGGAGAAGTTGAGCTCATAGGTGACGCACACACAAGGCCACAAACTGCACCTCAATATGTGCGGAAAGCATGGGTGTTACAGCCGTTTATCACTGCGGGTGCTTCCACAGTCCCACCCCACAATGCTTTTCCGCTGTGGATGCAAAGCCTCGTGGGTAGCGACTTTGGAAGGTCCTGTTGTAATTGACAGCTATACCGCCCATGCCAAGGTGCTGTTTGGAGCTTTACTAAGTGTGCAGTTCCACACGGGCTCAGGAAGCAACTATACTACCTGGGAGCCACCATTAGTTTTTTGGGGCGAACCCCTTTGAGACACCTAACAGACCCCTAGGGCAGGGTGGCCAACCTAAGGCCCGAGGGCCAAGTTGTGGTATTTGCAGTGGCCCGTGTGATACTCTGGTGATTAATCTCTTCTCATGCTGACCAGCACCGAAAGTCAGGTCCAACTTCAACGAGGCCGTAGACCGCCTCCGCCGCAGGACCGGAAGGGAACTGGGACCTCATGGAAGATGTGGAAGTTGGACCCAATTCTCAGGCGAGCCCAACTTCCTTCATAGGCGTTAGAAGAGGCTGCACCCTGGAGTATCACATGGGGGGCACTGCACACCCGAAGGTAAAATTGCAACTGGGGGGGGGGGGGGGGGAGAGAGAGAGAAGGGAATGGCGAATGAGGAGGTTGGGTAAAAGGGGAATAGCGAGTGAGGGTGGAGGAGAGGGGAATAGCGAGGGGGGGGGGAGAAAGGGGAATAGAGAGGGGGGAAGAAAGGGGAATAGAGAGGGGGGGAAGAAAGGGGAATAGCGAGGGGGGAAAAAAAGGGGAATAGCGAGGGGGTGTGGAAGAGAGGGGAATAGCGAGTGAGGGGGAGAAGAGGGGAATAGCAAGGGAGGGGAATAGCGAGTTGGGGGGGAGAGGGGAGTTGCGAGAGAGGGGGAGAGGGGAGTTGCGAGAGAGGGGGGAGAGGGGAGATGTGAGAGAGGGGGGAGAGGGGAGTTACGAGAGAGGGGGGAGAGGGGAGTTACGAGAGAGGGGGGAGAGGGGAGTTACGAGAGAGGGGGGAGAGGGGAGTTACGAGAGAGGGGGAGAGGGGAGTTGCGAGTGAGGGGAGAGGAGTGGGGGTGTAAGAAAATGAGGGAGGCTGGATAGGGCCGCCAACATGGGGGGCCCGGTGGAAATTATAGTCCTGAGCCCCGGGAAAGTTGTCAGCGGTCCTGCCCACTCCACCCAGACAGCGGTCGTCCCCTCCCATGCAATTTTTTTTGCTTCCCAATGGCAGCGACAGGCAGGTCAGGAGCCCCCAAAAAATGTTTATTGGCCCACCTAAGAATAAGGAAGGTTGGCTACCCCTGCCCTAGGGATTCCTGAACCCACTGTTGGGAAGCACGGTCTTAATCTATTCTTCACAAGTCTCCCCTGAATGTAAAATATCGCTGTACAGTATGTTAAAAACTCAACCACGTGTAAATGCAATCAAGAAAACATCACAGCCTTGAAAAGATTAATACAAGTACTGTAATTAAGGGTTACGGCCTTCACTTCTACAAAAAAGCCAGCAACAAACTTTAGCACTGGTATCAGCGCACGTTCAAATGAAAATATAGGATGCGCATGCACAAAAAAAGGGGACATTCTTAATTCTATAGCCTATATCTAACTTTATTTCTTATTTATGGTCTAAGAAAACAGAATGGATTTGTACTGTACTCACTTAACATACCAAAAGCTTTAAGAAGCATGGTCTGACACTGAAAAACATATCAGTCAAAGCTTTGTACACAGTGTTTAGCGAGCTTTCTATGAGAGAGGTAGAAACGCTCTACAAAGCAATGTGCTGCCAGCATAAAGAAGAAATACAGTGACATCCCGCTGCTCAAAGGAACCCACGTCACTTGGACTTGGTGGGGTCCTCTGTGGTCAGAGATTGGCTGAGTAAATTGAAGCCATCAACCCCTGGCTGCTGAGAAAATTAGCCATGCTACATCTGTAATTGCAAAAATGACAGGACATGGCCTAGTGCTGGAATGCCCCAAGGAGAGGGGTGAGATACACAGCTGTAAGTGCTTTCCAACCAAGAGCATAATATAGGTATGGGAAAGTCAACTCCAGTCCTAAAGAGCTACTAACAGGTCAGGTTTTAAGGATAGTTTGACAGAAACCTGTGCTGAAGCAGGGATATCATGAAAACCTGACCTGCTGGTAGCTCTTGGGGACTGGAGTTGGCTACCCCTTATTATATCTATTATCAAGGTAGGTCCCAAGAAGGGGCCAGAAAAGGTCCTATATTATGCACTCACTGTGGGATTAAATAAGTGGGCGTTAAGTCCTAGAGAACTAATGTCTCTACAAGGGGGTCAAATGCCCATAGCTGAGGTACTCTGACATACACAAAATATATGTCCATATAGGACCAAAAGGAAAAATAATAACATCAAAATAATAATATGCACACAAATGAACATTATATATAGTGAAAATTGATCAAATCCTCCAATAGGCTGGCAAAACTAAACCAATAACCTAGTATGTATATAAATATTATTATACCACTGTGTATCCCATATATAAATAGCAAAGATAGATCAAATGTCACACTTATTGCTTTGCTATACCTCTGGAGTATAAATCTAGAATCCAGTAGGGTTAAGGTTAATTGAAGCGGCAGTCTACACATACATATTCATACAAGACATTGTGTGAATTCACACCCTTGTGTATATATTATTATTTTGATGTTATTAAAATTGTATTATTTTTCCTTTTAGTCCTATGTGGACATATAGTTTGTGTATGTCAGAGTACCTCAGCTATGGGCATTTGACCCACTTGTAGAGACATTAGCTCTCTAGGACTAACCGTCAACGTATTTAATCCCACGCTGAGGGTCACGGGAGACCAGGATTTTTAACACCTTTTAACCTGGCATCATTTAATAGGCAAAAACAAGGCAGTGGAACAAAATGATGTTTATTCGGGTAAACCCGCGTACACACAGTGAAATACAAAATACAGACAGAATACACACTTACTGGAGGCCGGGGGGGGGGGGGGAGAAACTAGCCTCAAATTAGCGTACCCTGACCGGGAAATCCTCCCCGGCTTCCTGGTCCTCTTTTCGGCTAAAAACATTAGCCGCGACCGCTACGTTCTATTCTCAGAACTTGGACTTCACGTCTCTGCAGGACAGGCTTTTCCTAGCTTCAGAAATGAAACCGGCTGCTCTGCTATGCGTAAGAGTAACTTTGAAAAGCCCGCCCGCGCTTCACCGACTCAAGCCACAAGATGGCCCGGTTCTCTGCCTCGGCCGTCTCCTTACATACCCTCCGCTGTTCTATCTTCAGCATGGAAGTCGGGACCGAGACCAATCAGAGCGTGGGAATTCCCTCCCACTAGCCAATAGAAACATGGGCTCGTCTCTTGGCTGACGTCAGAGGGGGAGATGTGCCAAGCCGGTTTGAAAAGCAGGGAGAGCGGGAAATACGAATTGGCCAATGGGAAATGCGCCTATGAGTGGCATCTTCCCCAAGCTAACTCATTGGCACCCGCTGGGCAGGCTCCACTAAGTCTGGCAGTCCAAAAGGTGTCCCCACAGGGTGCCCTTTGTTCTCCGGCCCTGCAAATCGCCCATCCTCACCCACCAAACGGTTTTGTCACCTCTGGACATCCTCTCTCCTTTGAACTCCGATGTCAATGCAGACATCCCGGCACCTATGGAGATACCCGGGCTGACTGTATAGACATTTATACAGTAAGCACATAAAATAAAGTATATGTCTTGGGGAACCTTATTACCTGTGAGGGAAATGGGTCTGGGATATTTGGGCTCGAAAACCAGGATTCTCGGGGATACCGTGTAGCCCCGGTGTAATTCCCCTCGCGAACCCGCAAACTATGCCCGCACGTTGGGGAGAATTACGGGACTACCGGTAACTTCGTCCCCCGAACTCCTGCAAACAAGAGAAATACATTTTGACCCAAATATTCCTCCTAAAACTTACATACCCGAAGTATTATGTTTCTGGGACACAGAAAGCCCAAAACAGGTCAGGTCTTTGCTATACTTTATATGGGACTTCCATACACATACCCAGTCTTCATCTACAGACAGGTCGCCGCAAATCAAACGCGATTTGCAAGTAAAATACTAGTACTACCGGCTACTCCGGTCAGCAACATTTAATACTTTTTAAGTCTAGTTGCCAACCCCAATATCCACCCTTAAACTCCTGTTCCCAAAGTCCCTGTTCTGCAGCTATCTCCGACCAGGGGATCTAACCACACATGGCAATCCATAGCTGTGGAGCTTACAGGGGACAGTAAAATGGGAACAGAAATACAGGAAACATAGAGTGCATTACTAGACCCAAGAGCTGACACTTCAGCCCTTGACACACGATTTTAAGGGACAGCCAGCCGGGCTTCACCTTTATTTATTTATGAAGGCCAGCTACCCCGTACCATCACACTGCGTGCATAATATAGGACCTTTTCTGACCCCTTATTGGGGCCTACCTTGATAATAGATCTTTTTCCCTATTTGCACCATGTTATACAATTATGATTATTATTTTGCTGCGCTTAATGTATTATAATTTCCTACTGTATTCTTTGTCAAGCGCGGACTACACTATTGGCGCTATATAAAGACATACCATACAATTACTTAAGTATTTGGTTGAGCGGTGTGGTGACCACTACTGTTTCTGTACCCCTGATTATAGCCATAGTACAAAGTATATGTGCACTCACGGTACCATAGTACAAACTTCACAGCTGCACAGCAAAAGTAGTCCCGCTCGATGCTGAACCACCGGAACCATGAAACATGGCGATAGAGACACTACAGTGGTGTTTCAAAAAGTTGTACATTTATTACAGTGCGATCAACGTTTTGGTCCTCCTGACAAAGATTTACAAGCGGACCGAAACGCTGATCGCACTGTAATAAATGTACGACTTTTTGAAAGACCACTGGAGTGCCTCTCTTCATCTTCCATGTTACCCCGGATAATGGGCCATAAAATCAAGACAACACAGATGATGTAAGCGTCATGTGATCTATGCCCTGCAGTCAGAGGTTTGCAACAAGTACTGTTGCTATTAGTGCACAGGAAGTGGTAAGCATGACACTATGCCATGAGACTGTGATTCATCTGGTTACTAGCCCAAGGGCTCAACTGATCTACCCTGTGGGGTCAGCAGTGTGTGCAGTAAACACCCTCATGGGATGCGTTGGCAAAATCTCTGAAACTACTGCTTTTTTTTTTTTTTTTTTTCTAAGATCATAAAAACATTTTTTAATGCATAACAGATGCAATTCATAGCTAAATAAATGTGTCCGGTTATATTACTATTGTCTCTAAAACCTGAAATGCCCATTTTAAGCAGACAATAAAAGGGCTACTGTATAAGAGCAATCTTACAGAAAAGATCTCTGCAAAGTCAAAAAAATCACCATATTATTTTAATCCCATTATTGAAAATGTGACGGTAATATGCAGCGGAGTCAGGATGCCCAAATTGCAACACTTTGCTGGGAATAAGTGTCGTCCACTGCAAGATATAGGCGCTATCCGTCAAATGCCAGCACCTGATATTCTTTAACCACATTGCATTAATTCACTCACACTGTACAAATCACTGTTGTACACAAAAAAAAGCACCAATAGTCAGATTTATAGGATATACACAGATTCGATCATGCAGCCTATACATGCTTAAATAATGTTATATACTGCTGAGACTGTGGTTTTTGCTTATATTGGTATACGAGAGAGAGAGAGAGAGAGAGAGAGAGAGAGAGAGAGAGAGAGAGAGAGAGAGAGAGAGAGAGAGAGAGAGAGAGAGAGAGAGAGAGAGAGAGAGAGAGAGAGAGAGAGAGAGAGAGAGAGAGAGAGAGAGAGAGAGAGAGAGAGAGAGAGAGTGAGAGAGAGTGAGTGAGTGTGTTATGGTGGGTAAAAAAAGTGACAAAAACCCACCACAGTAAAGCATATAGCAAATGGAAATATTACTGTATGCTCTTTGCATGTCTTACACAGGTCTGCAAACCTGGTTTGAAGCAAAAGGTGGCACTGTGTGCTCATTTGCATGTAATTTCCCAGAATCCCTTGCTGCAGTGGAAGTGCTGAAAGGCAGGGTTGCAGACCTGTCTAAGACACGCAAATGAGCACACAGTAATATTTCCATTTGCTATATGCTTTACTGTGGAGGGGTTTTGTCCCTTTTTTTTTACCCACCATAACTTAAATAAGTGTGGTGAAAACTATCCCAAGCTTCATTTTGCAAAGCCATTATAACCAACCTCACACTGATAAGACCCATTAAGGTCAAACCCGCTGTCTGTGGGTGGGTTTAATGGCTATGCATATTAACCCAGCGGTGCTCAAAGCTGTGAAATGCAGTAAGCATAAGCTTATAGGGGACCATGTTATATGGTTTTTAAGCAAAAGGTGGCACTGTGTGGTCATTTGCATGCCATTTCCCAGAATCCCTTGCTGCAGTTGTAGCACTGTGTGCTGGGTGATAATGGTGAAAGGCGGGGTTGCAGACCTCTTTAAGACATGCAAATGAGCACACAGGAATATTTCCATTTGAGAGATGATATAGATATATAAAATATTATAGCAATTAAGTGCACCTCGGTATAGAATATATTCAAGCCGGCTCATTAAGGCAGCAATCTATGGTTGTGGTTTCATGTCCCAGAAACCCCTGCTCATCTCACTGTTTATTGTCTCTCTCTCTCCTAAGGGCGTGCAAAGACTTATTCTATTCTGCCATGTTGTTTTATCCCGTTAATTTTTCAGACTTACTCTTATAAATGCCCAAAACGAGGTAGGTGGGGACTGCACAGAAACATTTTACAGAAAAAGGAGAACATATGTTCTAGATGTACTGCATAAGACCATATTACTTACAGTGCAATAATTAGCAAAAATTCAGCGGCTTTTCATAAGGAAGTCGGCTTTAAAACC